>NW_006159512.1:80538-84143 GCF_000334495.1 Tupaia belangeri chinensis
CACGTCTATGTATTTGGTAAGCGGAGGCCTAAATAATACTGTAAATATTTGGGATTTAAAATCAAAAAGAGTCCATCGATCTCTTAAGGTAAGCAGCTTTTAAATAAATCTTTACATAAAATTTTACAATGTGTTTAGTGTAGTTAACAATTTTAATTTTGAGCAGTTGTGATTAAAAATAAGATGCTTAGGATGGAAGTAAGACGTGAAGGAAAATAAAGATGCTTTTAGCCAAAAACTTTTTTGTCTTGTTTTCTTTTCTTGATTTATGTCATTAACATACATTTTCAGTATTTAAAGATTTTTCTATTTCTAATTTGAGTTACTTCTTTTTTCCTGGAGTATGGTTTGTTGCCATTAGGGACCTTTTGTTAAGGCATACTGGAAAAACGATGGTGGTTTGGGGATGGTAGTGTTCAGTCCAGTAACCGTAGTCAGTGATTTGGCTTCTTCATTCTGCAGTGTATTTGGTAGCAGTATTTGTTATTTTGTGTGCATGTATTTTCAGGTTGGTAATGAAATATTTTCTAAAATAATTTACTATTTACAATTAATATTTCTTTAGCCCTTTGCAATTTCAGCAAAAAAAAATTATTCATCTCCGAAAGTCTCTGACCATGACGTTGCAGAATTCTACTTTACATTGTACATCTTTATAATATTTACAATTTGTTCCTTAAAGTTACTTGAAACTTTAGAACTGTTTTAATATGAAGAAATGTAGACCAATACACACCTACATGTACGTACATAGGAAACACATTTCTGTTAACCCGTCATCCATGGAGTCACCGTGTGACGTCAGTGGTGATCATCACGGCCAGTAGACCTATGGCTCGCCCACTCTCTTCATATACCCGTATTATTTCGTAGCAAATACCAGACATTATTATCATTTTCTCTAATGTCAGAATGCCATTGGGTTAATTCTTACTGGAGAAACGGTATGTATGAGAATGGCTTTCTTTTAGCTAAGTTGAAATATAATCCTATATTTGCTGTTTAAGTGTTACCATTGGATGTTCAGGATTTTAGGGCTAGCTAAACTTTCAAGCATCTTAACTCTAAAATAGCTGTGGAGTAGATGGCTAATTACAAAGTTGCCAGTAATGAGAATAGTTCACCTTTACTGAGTTTTTCGATATGCCAGCCACTGTGCTTACAAATGTTTATTCTCCTCAACAACTCTGTGAAACTTAGTCAGTATTATTACCCCTTTACACAGATGGAGAAATTGAGTCAGCTGTTACCAAATTGTTCTGTCAGACAGCCAACAATGGCAGAGATGAGATGCAAACCCAGATACTACTCATTATCTAGTCTTAAATTATAAAATATTTCACTTAAAGGTACTTAGACGAATACACCTACTGTGAACAGTGAGTTTCTTACAGAGTTGACAAGACATTAGTCTTTGGCTAGTTTTGTCACATATTTTCGAAGCTTCATTTACTCCATCCCTGCACAGCAGATTCTGCTCACGTTTCTGTCATTAGCTTTCCCGGTTACATTAGGAAGCTTTTTCTCTTTTAAATTCTTAGAGTGTTCTATTTCCTCATGCATTCAGCTAGTGAGTATTTGACTGACAGGTTGTGAGTGAGAGAAAACCTAACTTTCACCTTTTTCCTTCCTCCATGGTCCGTTCCCTGGCTATTTGATACAATTTCTAGCACTTGGTAGGTGCTTAGTAAATGTTTACCAATTGTCTTATTTTCCACAGTTAAAATTAGGAAGACATCTGCCTCTTTATGGAGCCATAGAAATTGTATTGAACCCCACAGTTTTAATTTCCCCAGTGGGAATGATGCACAAAATGTTTGTTGTTCCTTTTTTCTTTACTTCAAATGCCTTTTTTTTTTTCTCAAGACAGCAATTGTTTCAATATAGAATAAAAATAAAATGCAAGAAAAAAACCCTCTGAAAGTGCTCAAAGGGTCATTTGAAGAAGTTGTAATATAAGTGTAATAGTCTAGCTGCTATTCTTGCTGTTACATGAATCTAATTATTAGATATAAAGGTTAGTTTGTTTATCTTACTAAGATGTAGCACCAAACTTAGAACTGTCCTCCTTGGGGGCTGGCAGGTGGCATGGTGGTTATAGGCACTGGACTCCCACATGGCTGACTGCGGTTCAAGTGCTGGACCTGGTGGCTTGCTTTTTCATGTTCCCTCTCTCTCTCCATATCTCTCTCTCTCTCTCTCTGTGATCCAACTGGAAAGTAATAACAAATAAAAGTAAATAAAGTAATTCTTCAAAAATAAATAAAACTGTCCTCCTAACCCTGATCTCTTTTCTGTGCTTCTGCTAGACATCTCTAATTCCATGTTGCAAAATAGTTCTTATGAATCCAGTTTGTTTTAAACCCAACAGTTATTTTCTCAAAGTGGATTACCATTTGGACTTGAGAGGCAGCCTGGTTTAGTGGAAGGAATGTAGACTTTAGAGTTTGACGTGGAATTAGATTCTGGCTCTTTCACTTGGTAGTTACTAAGCTTTCGCAAGTTCCTTTCCGAACCTCATGTGTAAAATGTGCAGAAATGGCCTTGCCGCTCAGGATTTTCTAAGGATTAAGTAGTAATATATGAAGCTTCCAGCACAAGTCAGTACTCAGCAAATGGAAGCAGGCGGTATTATTGCTCAAACTTGCCTTGTTAATTTGTTCTTCTCTATCTTTGGCAATGCATGGCTTCTTTTCGCTTCCCTGGACTTCTCTCTTATCTTCTGTGTTAGTTGAACTCAAGCTTTTTATCTCCTGTAAAGCCCCCTCTCTCAACCCTCTGTCCTCTGACATTTGGCCTCTACAGCTCATTCAGCATTTACTGCCATTCTTATGTTAATTCAAGTGTCCCATCTTCTCCAGTGGAGTGTAATACTCTCAAAGGCAGGGCCTCTCATGATAGTCAACTTGCAGTAAATGTTATTCTATTCATCAGTGGAAGTGAATTCTTTAAGGTTGACATAAGGTCATTTAGAAAATTACCTTTCCATAATATCTCATTTTTTCAGAGTGCCAGGACTGTTATGAAAAATAAATCTATTTATGAAATCTATTATGAAAAAAAAATCTCTTCATAAGAAGACTTGGTGTTGACCAGATATCCATTTGAGTAATTTCTTAAAGTTATTCAAGGAAAATATTAAGCAAATGTTACAGTGAAAAATATGTAATATTTGGTATTTACAAAAACATTAAAATGGGCAGCTTGACTATCATGGAATGGTAGACTTACTTTCACTTTTCTTTCAGGATCATAAAGGTGAAGTAACTTGTGTGACGTACAATTGGAATGATTCCTACATTGCTTCTGGATCGCTTAGTGGTGAAATTATTTTGCACAGTGTAACCACTAATTTATCTAGTACTCCTTTTGGCCATGGTAGCAACCAGGTACAGTATAGCTTTATTCAAAATAAAATTATAATAATTTTAATTTCTTTATGTAAGACAATGAATTTAAACTTTAAAAAATTTTAAATGTTTTAAATTTGCATTTCATTTGCTTGAAAAACTTACCAGTGGTTATTTTTTAAGGTTAATGTTTTAAAATATTCAGATAACATATTTGTTTTTATACAATTTTTTTTTTTTTTTTTTGGGAGGGAG
>NW_006159512.1:84405-105951 GCF_000334495.1 Tupaia belangeri chinensis
TTTTAATTGACTTTATTTTATTTATTTATAATAATTTGACCAGAGAGGGACAAAGTGAGAGAGAGAGAGAGTGAGAAAGAGAGAGAAGTGACAAAGCAAGTTGCCAGGTCTGGGACTCAAACCATGGTCTGTAATGTGAGAGTCCAGCACTTTTAACCACCACGCCACCTGCCAGCCCCACAGATAACATATTTCTTACTAGATTATGGTGCTTACATGTAAGTTTGATTATGCAAACAAATAATCACATCCTCCTGAAATATAAGTATATATAACAGTACAAATAATGCTATAGGTTAAGTCTAAAACATGGATATTAATCTTTCTGTGACATTCCCGTTGTAGAAATATTGCATAGATCAAACTGTGATAACTACAGGACAGCTGCTTATATTCCTAATACTGTTTGGTGGACATAGGATGATTCAGTGTGTTTAGGCAGAGGATAAGTGAGTTTTATGTTTGGGTTTTATTTTTTAGCATATGACAAAGTATTAAAGATAGTTTTCTTTAAAACTGGAGGTATAATTACATAAAATAAAGTACATATATATTTCAGGTTAGTACAGGTGTATTTAGGGCAACTTTTTATAAGGAAACTTAATTTTTTTAATATAAAAGTCTTTAAAAATTCTTAAAAGAATAAATTTGGTTTCTCAAAAAAGACAACTTTTGGGGCCAGCAGGTGGCGTGGTGGTTAAGGTGCTGGACACTCCCACATGGCCCACCACGTTTCGAGTCCCGGACCTGATAGCTTGCTTTCTCACTTTCCCTCTCTCTCTCTGTGTCTCTCTCTGGTCAAATTAAAAAATAAACGAGTGGATAAATAAATAAATAAATTTAAAAAAAAGAAAAGAAAGACAACTTTTGACTAACTTTCCATATGATTCTTCATAGTCATTTTCAATAAGGTGCAATTTTTAAAAAATTATTTTTATTATAATCATTTTGGCTATTATCAAATAAAATATAGGAGTTCTTCACTTTTTGAAAGCAGCCTTTAAAATCATTATTTGCATTGTTTTTATTTAGTGTTTAAAATTGTAATGGTTATTATAAGTGTATAGGAAACAGATTTTTTGTTTTCTTTTTTTTTTTTGAGAGGTTTTTGCTATAGGGCACATGCTCTCACCAGAAAGACAGAAAGAGACAGAGAAATAGAAAGCGAGAAATCACGCCCCCAGGGGGGTGGCTATGCTGCATTCCCTTCTCTTCCCTTCTTGCCTTGGAATCTTGGGCATGCATACACATGCGCCCGGTGTGAGTTTAAGCCCCCAGGTCTAGGACTCGAACCACCATCGGCTACATAGGAGTCCAGCGACATAGCCATTACGCTAACTGCTGGTCCTTATAGGAAACAGATTTTTCAAGTTCCATATATATTGAAAAATAAAAGCAATATAAATGGTATTAAGATATAAAGCAATTGTATGGTGATTCCTGACAGCTGAGAGAAACTACCAACTGTCAAAAAATAGGGAAAACGAAAGAAGAGAGGATTTCAGCTGGGTCCAAGGCTTAATAGATTTTACTGGCTTTCTGCACACCCCTCCTCCCCCAGTTATTTGATTCTGACTTGTATTAGTATTAGCTCTTTACATGTCTGTATTGTAACTGGAATCATGATTTCTTTGTCCTGAAATCTAGTGTCCAGCATCATGCCTTACATGAATAAAATGCTCAATAAATATGTGAGTGTATGAATGTGTTCAGAGAGGACAAAGATTTTAATAGGCTAACATAGAACTTTGGATGAGGGATACTTTATATGAAGGAAGTCATATAAACAAACAAACAAACAAAAACAAGGAAAAAGGAAAGAACACAGGATTTGTATAGGACCAGTATGGGAATGGATTGGAAAGGGATAAATAGAATACAACTACAGTGTTGATATAGAACTTTGAATGCCACACAAAAGATGTGGCTTCTATTTGGAAAGTCAGTTGGGAAACCAATAAGAGTTTTTAATTAGTTGAATGCTGGAATCATAGAATTCTTGAACTTATACAAGTAGTTAAAAAACTGTTAGAGATCATCTCACTTTGTGAATTTATGGATAAAGACGTGATTTGCCACAGAGATTCTCTTTAGAATGTATTAATATTGTCATAAAAGCAGGAAACTATCTTGTTTTTGTGAGCTCTTTTAAAATTTTATTTTGATAATGGAGACATTAAAAATCTAAACCCCATAGAATTTGGAACTGCTGTGAAAAAAATTATATCTAGTACCATCAACTGTCTTTTTTAAGGAAATAGGTGGGGTTTTTTTTGTATATTAGAATCACGAGAAATTTATAAATTTTGCACTAATATCAGTAACTTAAAAATTAGAACATGTTGTATCATGTATTTCTTATTCTTTAGCTTTTATCGTATCTTGCTAGAGATTTTTCTTATTAAACCAACATGAAGGGGAATATTCCTAAAAACCTTGGGTTTGGTTATAACTTTTGGCCCTAATTATGTGTGAAAGACTTACATTTTTAAATTGAGATATGACTTGCATATAATAAAGTACATATTTCTTAAGTGTACGGCCTGGTGAAGTTTTATGTATGTATACACTTACGTAACTAACAAAATCAAGATTTAAAACATTTCTGTGGAATGTGAAAGGATAAGTACTCCCTCTTTTCTAGTCACTCCTTGATATTTCGTAAAAGAAATAATATGTGCTGGTTTTGTTTGCTCATTATTCTGTTTGCTTTGTTGCATACTGTTTTAATACTGTACAATTACTTCATTATACAAATGGGCCTCTATTTATTTACCTGGCTTTTTGTTTATGAGCATGTGAGCTGCTGTCTCAAATACTAGCTAGTATGAAAAAGCTGAATATTCTTGTATAAATCTTTTTTTAGATATATGTTTTCAGTTCTTTTGAGTAAATACCAAGGAGCAGAATTGCTAGGTCATAGGGTAGGCGTAACATTCTACTTCATGTAAATTTGCCAAGAAGTTTTCTACAGTGCTTGTGACATTTTACACTTGTACCAGAAATATATGTGAGATGTAATTGCTCCACATTTTTGCTAATACTTGGTATTGTCTCAGTAATTTTTGTCACTTCAATGATTGTATAATGGTTTATCACTGTGGTTTTAATTTCTGCTTCTCTATGTGGAATGATATTGAGCTAATTTTCACATGTATTCTTTTAGGAAGTAACTGTTCAAGTCAGTTTCCCATTTTTTTAAAAGTTTTTTATTTACTTGTTTCATGAGAGAGAGACAGGGAGAGAGGCACTCCTGACAGTGTCTTCTCTGTACAGTCAGTTTCCAGCTGGCCTGGATCATGGGCACACATGTTTCTGATAGCTCAGATCTGATCTGGGATGTGAACTCAGAACCTTCCCCATGAGAGGCCATTGTGCTACCATGTGATCTTGGTTGCCTATTGTTGTATTGGGTTATTTGTGCTTTTCTAACTTATTTATTGTTTCTTTCTTTTTCTTTTCTTTTTTTTTTAACAATATTGAGTCTTCTAGTCTGTGAACAGTATAATTTTTTAATTTATGTAAGTCACCTTTAATTTTTCTCAGCCATGTATTATGGTTTTTATGATAGAAGTCTTCATACCTTTGGTTAAGTTCATTACTATGTGTTTGATGTTTTTCAGTGGTACATTATAAGTTGTATTTTTTGCTTAATTGTGTTTTCTAATTCTTTGTGACCAGAATATAGAAATACCATTGATATTTGTATATTGTCTTTCAATCTAGAAATTTTTCTAAATTCACAAGATAGTTTTATCAATTTTTATTCTTTTGAAAGAATTTAGTTATTTTGTACTTGGTCTTCAGAAAAATCATGACTTATTTTTGCATAGATAAATAAATCATGACTTTTTGACAAGCCAATATTTGACAGTTTATATACAGTACATCTTGTCATTTATAAATTCATTTTTTTCCTCAATCTTTGTATATTTTTTTTTTCTTTATTGCATTGACTAGGATCTCCAATACAGTGTTGAATAGAAGTGGTTGATGATAGTGGACATACTTGTTTTATTCCCAAATTCAGGAAGACACAAGCATGATAGTAATTGTAAGGTTTTCTTTTTTTGTTAGATATCTTTTATCCTATTAGAGTGGCATGTATTGTTCTTGGCTATTTGGGCAAAATTTATTTATTTTAATTTTAAACCATTTACCCATTTGAATAACTACAGTTCATAATTGTTTTATGTCTACAGAATATGGAAATCTTAGATAGAACTCAATTATTTTTTCCTCTTTCCTGCTTTTGTTCTGCTTAGTCTCACCTTTTAGAATATGTTAAACACATTTTAAATGTTATTTCTTGTTATTCTTTATTACCATTTAAATGTTCAAATGAAAGGATTGAATTTTTAAAATTATGTACACATTACTTTTTTTTTCACTGATTCATATACTTTCAACACTTTTTATTGAATCCTTATTATGTTGTAAGCATGGGTTAAGTGCTGGGATATGGCTTTGAATAAGACACAGTTTACATTTTAGTAGCGATAAGCAAGTAAGTGGACAATTAACTAAATAATATGAAAAGTGCTATGGAAGCAATAAATTGTGGGATTCCAAGGGAACATGGAGGGTCACCTAACCCATTTGGGAGGAAGTCAGAAAATGCATTTAAAGGCTACAATGTCTTAATCACAGCCCAAGGAGCATTAACACAGAGCTAGGAGAATTTGGAAAGCATTATAAGCAGGGTTAGCACCTGCATCGGTTACCATTTGTGTTTCAAGCATTGTGATCCTTGTATTATATTATATTCTCTCTTTAATCTTTGCTACCAGCTCTTGAAGTGTAGGTTATTCTCACTCTACAAGTGAGAAAACAGATTCCAGAACTTTCAGATGACACAACTCTTAATGAACTGTTTTGAAGATGAGTTCTTCAAGAGTGGTGAAGAGCTTTTGGCTCTTTTCTTACTTCAGGAGCAGCTGGATGGATTAGGATTTGAGGATCTAATGCCTCTGGAAACTTTACACTCTTGTCACCTTGTATAGAAGTCCAATATTTACTTAAGGCCCCTCTTCACATTAAAAGAAGTAATTTATAAACAGGTGACAGCTTGCTATACTGTTGATTTCCACAGAATTTTCAGGAAAACTGAATTAAATTTACCTTTCAGTTTAGGAAAATGGTATTGCACAAAGCTTATCTCTGTTAAAGATCAGATAAACCAGAACTTGAGATCTTCATGTGCCTGCTGCCTCCTGTGTGGGCAGTCTGCATCTTTGTGGGATCTTTTGGTATAGCTTTCCATGGTGAGTGCCACATTTACTTGGCCAGCAGTAGGGGTAAAGCAATTAGCTAGATGAATGAACTTGAGCAAGTGACTTAGTTCTCAGATCTCCTTTTCCTTATCTTTCAAGTGAGAGTGCTAAGATTGAGTATCCGTTATCTCAAATGGCTTGCAACCAGACGTGTTTTAGTTTTCAGATTCTGAAATATTTGCATATACATAATAAGATAACTTGGGGATGAGACCCAAGTCTAAACACCAAATTGATTAGTTCATATATACTTCGTACACATAGCCTAGAGGTAATTTTATGTTATTTTATAGTGTTTTCCTTTTTCTTTTTGTTGGGGTGGGGGACCGATTTTTGCTATAGGACATGTGCATTTGCCAGAGAGACAGAAAGTGAGAAGTCACTCCCCCTGGGGGATGGCCACACCTCAATCCCTTCTCCATTCTCCTCTTGAGATTTTGGGCATACACGCATGCATGCATGCACATGTGATGGGCGTGAGTTTTAAGCTGCCATGTCTGGGACTCAAATCGTGGTCAGCCATGTTTAGTCCAGCTACATAGCCATTATACCAAATGCTGGTACCATTTTATAGTGTTTTCCTTTTTTGAGAGAGAAATTTTTGCTATAGATAGGGTGCATATACTCACCAGAGAGACAGATAGAAAGCCAGAAATCAGCCCCCAGGGGAGATGGCCATGCCACAGTCCCTTCTCCTCCAATCTCCTCTCAGGATTTTGGGCACACATGCACACATGCCTGGCATGCATTTTAAGCCCCAGGTCTAGGACTCAAATTGTGGTTGACTATGTGGGAGTTCAGTGACGTAACCATTACGTCATCTGCTGGTCCCCCATTTTACAGTGTTTTTTCTATTGCAGTGCTTTGACTGCAGCTAATCACTGGAGGACAGTGATTTTCTACTTGTGGAATCATGTTGCCTCTCAAAAAGTTTCAGATTTTGAAGCATTTTGGATTTTTGGATTTTCCGATTACAAATTCTTAACCTGTAATGTGCTTTCAGTAGGATTTTTTTTTCCAATGGCTAAATGAGGTGCTGAAATTTATCATAATGCCTAACATTTGGAAAGAGATCAGTGAATGTTAGCTGCTATTGTGAGCTTTTAATGAATAGTCATATCAATCCATTAATAAAGACTTTGTGACCGACTTCTCTAAACTTGTTCAAACATTTAATGCATTTCCTACAAACTCCTGCTAACTTAACATATGTAACTTGACCTCAGTCATCATATTTTATGTTTTAGGGTGACTTAAAATATGAGAGCATTAAAGAAGGTGAAAGAATTGAACTGGGATATATATTTTTTTCCTTGTCCCTGGAACAACTGGTTATGTGTATTTTTGTATATTATTCCCTTTTTCTCTGATAAGCTGTATCATTAAGGCAGTAGTACCCTATGGGTGGGCTAGGAAATATGTATCTATAAGAATGTAGTCCTGGTTTCCTTAGTGAAGAATGTCACAAGTATGTTACATTTTCCTTTTACAGGCAGCATAATTGAAACCTTTAAACTGTTTTTATTTTCCTACAAACAATGTATTCATGGTTTATTTTGTCTATTATTGACCAGAAACAGAGTTGTTATCCAGTCATTCATTTAAAAAAATATATATATTGGGACCAGCAGTTAGTGCAATGGCTATGTTGCTGGACTCCCATGTGGTCAGCTGCGGTTCGAGTCCCGGACCCAGCGACTTAAACTCACGCCGGGTGCGTGTGCGTGCGTACCCAGGATCCCAAGAGGAGAATGGAGGAGAAGGGATTGAGGCATGGCCATCCATCCTGGGGGATGATTTCTCGCTTTCTGGCTCTGTCTTTCTAGCGAGCGCATGCACCCTATAGCAAAAACCTCTCCAAAAAAAGTTCATGAACATTTCAAGCCTGTCAAAAAGTTGCCAAAGTTGAATTCAAACACAGTCTCTCAGCCCTATTTCTATATTGATAAATTTTACTATCAAATTTCTGTATTAATACATTTCTCAAGGGCTATGAGAAAAATAGTAGTTAGGGCACACATGTGAGTAAATTATAGTTTTCTTATTTTGTTTCTATGAATAATCAAGGATTTAAAATACTTAATAATTAACAAATTAGTTTCTTAGTGAAATGACAAATTCATGTAGTTTTATTGTCTCTGCATCATATTAAGTTTTGTATCAGAAATGAGACTGCCTGAATATATTTAGAATCTTATTTTGAAATGTCTGAACTGAACTGAAGCTATTAGTTTTATGTGAATCATAGTGTCTTTCTACAGAGGGGAGAAAGCCTTGCTGCTTCCACCGAATGGCTGGGGCGGACAGACTTCTTAGATTATAATTGCATGTCAGTATTTGGCAAATTCAGCCTGCTAATCTCACAGATAGGTTAACCTATGTTGCCTTTCTCAAATCACAGCCTTTATCAAAACAGTTAAGAATGTAGATCTCTTTTTATTGATTCCTTAGATTAAAAACTGAACTGTTGGGACCAGCAGTTAGCGGAATGGCTATGTCTCTGGACCATGCAGTTGGCTGCAGTTCGAGTCTCGGACCCGGTGGCTTAAACTCACACCGGGTGCATTTGCGTGCGTGCCCAAGATCCCGAGAGGAGAATGGAGGAGAAGGGATGGTGGCGTGGCCATCCCCCCTGGGGTGTGATTTCTCGCTTTCTGTCTCTCTCTCTCTCTCTCTCTCTCTCTCTCTCTCTCTCTCTCTCTCTCTCTCTCTGTCTTTCTGGCAAACGCACGTGCCCTATAGCAAAAACCTCTCCCCCCCAAAAAAAAGAAAAAAGAAAAACTGAGCTGTTAAGGTAGTAGATATTCTGTGAAACTTTGAATTTAACATGTTGCAGAGTATGTTAAATTCATTTACTATTCTTAAGTGAGATTTTTGATGTTTTACATATGGATTCTGTAAGTATTAATAAACATGCTTGAGCGTAGATCTGGTAAATGCAAATAATTATTTTTGGAGAAGTTTTTTTTTTTTTTTGCTATAGGGCGCATGCACTCGCCAGACAGACGGAGAGAAACATAGAGACAGAAAGCGAGAAATCACCGCCCAGGAGGGATGGTCACGCCACAATCCCTACTCCTCCATTCTCCTCTCGGGATCTTGGGCATGCACGCACACACGCCCGGCGTGAGTTTTAAGCCACCGGGTCTGGGACGTGAACTGCGGTCGATTACGTGGGAGTCCAGCGACATAGCCATTACGCTAACTGCTGGTTCCCAATGTAAATAATTATTAATTACATTTTAAAACATAGTTTTATCAAGAAAGAGTTTAATTTTAGTTGGGCTTATTTGGTTGATTATTATGTTTATACCTGAACTTCAGCACTCAAAAATTGACTATAAAGCTTTATATTTAGAATAATGTTTTTTATGTTATATAGGAGCATTGGTATAATTTATATTGGCATAAAATGTTTGCATGATAGTATGTCCTTTATTCCCTGATATATTTTCCTATTATTTGTGTATATTTGCCTAACCTACATATTAGGTTCTTGAGTAGGCATGTAGGCATAAGACAAACTGACAACTTGAATCTGTATTTCATCTTAAAGACTAATTTTTTTTCCTTCTGTTTTTCTCTTCCAAATTGTCTTTAATGGGAAGTCATTTGACAGATGCTTTTTGGGCCAGCCCATGTGTGGTGGTTAAGGTGGCTGGATCCCACATGGCTGACTGAATGGTTCGAGTCCTAGAACTGGCAGCTTTAAAAACACGTGGAGCACTTGTACCTTAGGCTCGTCTGCCTAAAATTCCCAAAGGAGGAAGAGAAGGAGAAGGGATGTGGCTTGATTTTCTCCCCAGGGAGTGCTTTCTCGCATTCCCTTTCTCCAGGCAGTGCATGCATCCTCTGGCAAATTAAAAGGAAAGAAAGAGAGAGAGAGGAAGGAAGAAAGGAAAGAAAGATGCTTTCTTCTAGTGCTTCTATAGATAAGTCTTTCTTCCGTGGTTATAATCTTTCTTTTTGTCCAGTCTTATTTTCCGCTTTTCTTACCTTTCTTTCCCAGGTATTTTCTCCCAAGTTCTGACATATCATTTCTGAGTTTTTTAATTCTAATTTATGTTGTTTGAAATGTCTCTTGTCATTTTATTATCTTTTTGTCATCTGTTGATAATGTTTTTCTCTTTGTTCTCATATGTGGGATTTATCTGTGAAATTAGTTTCCCTGACCTTTCAGACAGAGCAGAGGTTCAGGATGATCTCTGACATCATAGAGTTCGCTCTTGTTTTGTGGTAGTTTGGGGAAAAAAATAAAAAAAGGTGACTTATTTTCTGAGATGTCCTGGCTCTGCTGTTCTAATTTGTGTGTGAACCTTCGTTTTCCTCAGCTGTGGCTTCCACCCTGACCTGACCTGGGAGGAGGAGGCTCTGGCTGTTCAGCTTTGGGATTTCACTAGGGTTAAGCCGCTCTAGCCCTTCAGACCTTTCTGCAGATCTCATAAAGACCTGCTAATGCTGTGGGTATTCCTGGTTTCGACTGGTGCTATGGAATTGGCCACTGGGCTTTTCCGTGAATATCTTTAGGCTGTTTGGGGATTCTCTGGTTTTCACAGTTATTTAAAAGCACTACGTCCTGCACCTACACTAGTACCATGAGGGCTTCAGGCTGTTAATTGTTTGACCTACCAGCATGAATTTTGGACTTCATGAGGATACTTGCCCATCCAGTTTTGTTATAAATGTTGTTCAGGGGAATTTAGTTTTGTTGTCTAGCTTATTATCTGACTATAGCACACGTACTCACGTGTACACACTCTCTCCTGCACATGCCTTCACACACAGTTTTGGGAGTCTCCAAGACCAGGTTCGATGATTCACTAAGAGAACTCGTGGGACTCAACATAGTCATACTCATGGCTGTGGTTTTTATAAGGTGAAAAGGTACAAAACAAAGACAGCATTGAGAAAAGGCACATGGAACGAGTCTGTAGAAAACTAAATGCGAGCTTCCAAGGGTCCTCTCTCTCTGGAGAGGATGTGCTTAATTTTCCCAGCATGAAATTGTGGTAGCACGTGTGAAATGTCTACCAGGGAACCTCTCTAGAGACTTGTTGCCTAGTAGAGTTTTTATTGAAGATTGGTTACCTGTGCTATCTGCCTGGCACATACCAAGATTCTAAACTCCTAGAGGGACAGTAGGTGTTCAGCCATAAACCATATCTTTTGCACAAATAGATGAGGCACAGTGAACTGCTCCTAACAGGGTAGTGGGAACACTTCCAAAATCCAGTTCTCGTATGCCCTCAAAGACCAATCTTCAAAGCATGACTCTCAAGATAGGCACTCTCAGGCCCGCTTTTCTTCACATACATGCACACATGTACATGCAAATGTGCACACACACACACATACACACACACGAATGAGAGATAATTGGAGAGTCAGAAACTCTGCCACCATTATAACTACTATCTTCTCTGCCTGGCACATACCAAGATTCTAAACTCCTAGAGGGACAGTAGGTGTTCAGCCATAAACCATATCTTTTGCACAAATAGATGAGGCACAGTGAACTGCTCCTAACAGGGTAGTGGGAACACTTCCAAAATCCAGTTCTCGTATGCCCTCAAAGACCAATCTTCAAAGCATGACTCTCAAGATAGGCACTCTCAGGCCCGCTTTTCTTCACATACATGCACACATGTACATGCAAATGCACACACACACACACATACACACACACGAATGAGATAATTGGAGAGTCAGAAACTCTGCCACCATTATAACTACTATCTTCTCTGCCTCCCAGTTAAAAAGATTTTAAGTAAGAGAACAATGCCCTTGTATCCAACTGCAGAGATGTTACTCCTGTAGTACTGTGAAGGACGGCTAGTAAGCCACTGGGAATGGAAGTAGGACAAGGACATGAGCCCAGGTGACAGACGATTAGTGTTTGAAATAAAACACTAGATATCAAGAAGGCAGAGGGAGTGGAGTTAAGGGGATACTATATATGTATGTGTGTAAATATGCGTGTATGTGAATATCTGTATGGGCGCACATAAATGCACATACTAGATACTAAAGCCATAAGAACACACGTCTATGTTTTACGTGTGCAGTTCTACAAAGGGAATGCTTTAATAAGCAAAGGAAGAGAGTCATAAGTCTCTAGAAGCAAATTTTTTAAACTTAAATACATAAAGAAATAAAACTTCTGACCCCCCCAAAAAAATATATAAATTAACAAAATTGAAAGCAAATTGAGAAGGTATTTATACCTGTAAGAACAGCAATGTCCTCATTATATACTTAAATAGATAAAACTTCTGACCCCCCCCCAAAAAAATATATATATATAAAAATTAACAAAATTGAAAGCAAATTGAGAAGGTATTTATACCTGTAAGAACAGCAATGTCCTCATTATATTAACAATTGAAAATTAATATTAGAAAAACTTAGCCCAATAGAAAATAGATTAGGTAGATTAGTGGGCAAGTCTCAAAAAAGACAAATGATCATTTAGTATTTTAGTATTTTTCAACCAAGATCTTTTAAAACTGATAAAATACATTTTCCCATAAATTAATAATTTTTAAAAATGATAGTAATCAGGGTACTTGGAAATATCTTTGAATATCCAACATTGTGTTATTTAGATAAACTTAATTTCCATACTTTTGTGTTGTCTAGCTGTTAAAACCATTTAGTAGAAAAGATTAACAGGCCTGCTTATAACAATAAAGCATGAGCTCAGGTTTTCTGTGGATACTTTACACACAGATGTACATACGTACACAGAAAAATACCAAAAAGGTATCTACTTAAAATGTTTACTGGTTTTTCTCTTGGCTGTGAGATAATGGATGATTTTTCTTCTTTTCAGTTTTAAAAACCATTAAAACATATGGCAAATTATGACCATAGGCTGGCCACTTACTTTTTAAAATAGAGCTTCATTAGAACACAGCAGTGGTCATTTATTTACATATTGTCTTAATTACTTTTGCAGTACGGTAGCATAAAATACTTGCTGTCTTTAAGACTAAGTTTGCCCACTCCTCATCTATAGTGAGTGGCATGTTTTTTATATTTAGGAGCAACCTCCCTTCTCCATGAACACATATTCTTACTTAATGTATTGTAAGAAAAAATAGCATTGGTGCTTATAGGCTTGGTTTTTCTTTCCTACAAGCTTCTTGATAGTATTTTTCTTTTCTTCGAAATAGCTAGTATAGACCAAGATAAAGCCTTAATAAGTTGAACTGCTGCTGATACCAAAATGAATTAGTATTTATTTTAAATATAATTTAGTAGATTTAAGCAAAACGTTTTGTTTATCTGAGATCATTAGCTAATTAATGATATTGGAAAGAGGTGATGTGATGGTTTAATAGATATAGAAAGTTTGGAAATAAAATTCTGTTACTATTATCAAAGAGATAAGGGAGGCAGTTGAAGTCAGTGTGGTTACTTATTACTTAGGGCTCTTTTAAAAAAAAAAAGCCTTTAATGTGTAAATGATGGCTGAGCGGTAGGTTCACAGCAACAGTGAACAAGAAAGGGAGGAGCCCGTGATAATAGTGCTCACAGCTACTACATTCCTAGCTCTGTGCAGAAATGCTGTGTAATCCTTAAAATAATCTTGGCAGAACCTGCAGGTGGTGTGGTAGTTAAGGAGCTGGACTCGCACATGGCCAACTATGGTTTGAATCCTGGATCTGGTGGCTTGAGGATCACACCAGGTGTGTGTGCATGTGTGTCCAAAATCCTGGGAGAAGGTATTACAATGTAGCTATGCCCCGCCCCCAGGCGGTGATTTCTGACTTTTCTCTCTAGTGAGCACACGTGCCCTATAACAAAAACTTTTTAAAAAGTTAATAATAATCTTGACAGGCATACAAGAGTGTTTTTTATTTTGTTTTAAATGAGAAAATAGATTTGGAGTATCTAAATAATTTACCTAAGTGATATTCAGTTTGACTGAGCCTCCACCTAAATCCAGGTTTATCTGAGAGGAACATTTGTGGTTATCTTTAGCTTTATTTTTCTGTTATTATTATTATTATTATTATTCTTGTTATTTTTTTGGAGAGGTTTTTGTTATAGGGCATGTGTGCTCACCAGTAAGAGAGAGACAGAAAGTGAGAAATCACCCCCCACAGGGGATGGCCACGCTGCAATCCCTTCTCCTCTGTTCTTCTCTTGGGATCTTGGGCACACATGCACATGTGCCTGGCATGAGTTTAAGCCACCGGGCCTGGGACTTGAACCACGGTCGACTACATTGGAGTCCAGCGACATAGCCATTATGCCAACTGCTGGTCCCACCTTATTTTTTTCTTAATGGGTTGTCATGTAGATCTCAAGAACTTGGAGCAGTATACAGAATTTAGGTTTTAACTTAATTAACAAATGCATTTATAACTTTGTAAGGTTCTATTAGGTAGAGTAGTAATAAGTTCTAAATCATTTTATATTACATTCAGGCAGATTCTGGATGACCACGTTTTAAGGATGTTACAGGTAAATTTTTGCTGTGGCTATCAGGTTGAATCTTGTGAACTTTGAGAATCTACCAGGTCTGGGATTTTATGGTATTTGTTTGTTGTTGTTTTGTTTTTCTGCTTGTGCACTTAATCCAAATTAGATTGTGAGAAGGTCCGTAGCTATGGACCCTTAAAGCACTACAGAAATCATTTATAAAAATTAATGTCCTGCCATATGTTTTGATAAGTTGATATATAACTCTAAAAACATTAATCATAATTTATTAAGAACTCTGTGTCTTTTATGTAATGAAGACTCACAGTGGGTCACTGGGGAAGTCATGATTTATTTTTGCATAGAAAAATGGAAAAATATGTCATGACTTTCCCAATGACCTAATAATATTTTCTTGAATATAATGCAGAGGACAGATTTGCCTATTCAGATGGGTGCACTTTTTCTTTCTTCTTTTAAATAAAAACTATGTAAACCAGTATTCTCTTTGTACTTCAACTATATGAAAATGAAGAGAAAAACTTAATGGATGAGTATAGTGATTATTTTACCATGGGTACCTCATGACAAATACTCCTTATGTTTCTTTAGATAGTATTTGTTTTGTGTTACTCCCAAACTTTTTTTATTGGGGCTAATGCATATTATTTTGAGACCTCTTGGAAGTAAGTAGATTATGAGTTTACAGGGAAAAAGCATGATGTACAGTGTTAATTCTTAGTATGCACAGTAAACAGTATGAATACAAGTTCAAAAGCAGCATTTTTAGAAAACGTAGATACAAATCCAACCAGTTTCTATCCGGGATCTGTTTATTCTTGCATAGCAGAAACTAGAAAGGGAGACTCTTTCCACTGCCCCAGAGATTAGTGCTTAGAGAAAGGCCAACATTGCCCTCAGGCTGATGCTTCTGAAAGACTGGACATAGTCTGTCCCCAGTCTAGTGTGTTACGAAGTCTTCCTTTGTGACTTATTACTATTCTTAAAATCATTCTTCAAGTATTAAATGCCAGTGCATGTAATGCGCAAACAAATATACTCAAAGTATACATTGAAAAAAATACAAATTATTATTCCTTATTCTTTCTCAGTGTCCCCTTATATCTGTTCATGATTGGACTGTGACTAGGCCTTTTACTTGTAGAGGATGTTCTAACCCTGAGGAAATAATGTAGGTAGGTAATATTAATGTGTTGTATTTTTTCTTTAAAACAGGAGATCGGTACTCAGGAAAATCAAATCATGACTAATACTCATTAGCTGACTATTGCTACATTTCAGGGTCATAGACCACTAAATGATACTATGATTGTCATGACTGAAACCTGTTGCTTTCTATAAATCAGAAAAGTCCTAAATCCCATGTGAATAGTATGGTTGACCGTTATTTGTATAGTTTATAATTGCTTACAATTATATAAAAATTATTCTTGTATTTTTATAGTCTATTCGGCACCTGAAGTACTCCTTGTTTAAGAAATCTCTGCTGGGCAGTGTTTCGGATAATGGAATAGTAACTCTCTGGGATGTGAATAGTCAGAGTCCATACCATAACTTTGACAGCACACACAAAGCTCCAGCTTCGGGCATCAGTTTTTCTCCTGTCAATGAATTGCTATTTGTCACCATAGGCTTGGATAAAAGAATCATTCTTTATGACACTTCAAGTAAGAAGTAAGTGTGACATCCTAATTTCTCAATATAGTAATTGATAATATCTCATCAACAGACATACTTGCGATTCGTATACACCTGTGAAATGTCCAGGGGCTCTAACGTTTATATACTTGATGTATTTAGTAAGATGAGATTTTCTTTTCTTCTTCCTTTGTGGAAAGAAGTAGATGAGGCATTGCTATTATTTAGGATACTTCGGATACTTTTGGAACATGGGTGTTATAGGAGAGTATCTTAATTTCACATCTTTAGTGTGGCGTACATATTATTTTTCAAAATATAATTAAATGCATCTATTTATAGAAATGTGAGTAACTTGTTTTAAAATTAATTCACTGTCCAGAGCAAGGTTTCTAAACAGTTAACATTTTGGTTTGGATAGTTCTTTGTCATGAGGCACTGTGCAGTACTTAGCAGCAGCCTTGACCTCTCCTTACTCTGTATACTGGTAGAATTCACCAGTTGCTGACAACTTAAAACTATCACCATACATTGCCAGATATCCCCTAGGGACAAAATTGGCCCCGGTTTGAAAATACTGATCTAGGGTTCATTGACTAACCTAAGCACTTGGGCCCATTGCATTTCTTTTTTTAGTTTATATATATTCTTTGATTGGCTTAAAAACAGAACAGAAGAAAAACTGAACAAAAAGTAACAGTAGGAGTGGACGGTTGTTTGAGATGCCTATCAATATCTAAAGATCGTGTGGAATATTAATGGCACTATCGAGTAGGTGCCCCTGTCAGCAGTTGCTGTGTTGCAAAGTCTTTTACTGTTACTTACTTCACTCTTTTATTTTTCCTTCCTTTATGAGAGAGTGGGAAAGACCGACAGATATAGGTATTTTTAACAGCATCTCGTGTGTCACAGTTCTCCTGCCTTAGCTTTCCAAATAGGAGTACAGGTGTGGACAGCCCTGCCCAGTGTGTTCAGTTTGGCCTGGGAACTGAACCCAGGCTTCCCATGGAACTTGCAACCTCCTACGCAGTGGTGCTGTGTAACACTCGGTCTGGGCCCTTAGCTCTTCTTTTTTGAAGTAATTTACTGAGAGCCCTCAGAAGTAGCGAGACATTCCTCTCTTATATGAGATGAAAGAGAAAAGCATGTGACTGCAGCACATGCGACTCCATAGTTCTCTGTTAACTTCCAGAGGATCATGCGGAACCCTGCTCCTCTTAGCTTTTTGGCTAAGATGCACAGCTAAGAACAAAGTAGCAGCTGCTCCCCTGTGCAAGGTCACAGACCTGAGACCTAAACAGATCAGTAAGTGGAAAGCAGATACTCAGAGCCTCCTCAGCCCCTCAGGCTAGAGTCCTCGTTGGTGGAGTAACACAAAGAAAGTGTGATGCATTCACTGCCCAAATAACAATTATTAAAAAAAAAAAAAAAAAAAAAGTGATACTTCTAGTAGAATGTACCTATTGGAAGTGAATGAAAAATAGAAGGGAATATTCAGCAATTCTTTACATGCCGTTTTATTAGAAATATCTCTGAGTCTTAATACCACAATTCTGCTTTAAACAAGTATTTGAGATGTGTACACCATTCGCCCCATTCAGAGTGATTTTGGTTTTGGTATACAGTTATTTGTGTGCCATGTAAGCCTGCACATCTGTAAATCTAACATTTCTACGTACACTTGGTTCTCCTCTCCAAAGGCTAGTAAAAACGTTAGTGGCTGACACTCCTCTAACTGCAGTAGATTTCATGCCTGATGGAGCCACTTTGGCTATTGGATCTTCCCGTGGGAAAATCTATCAATATGATTTAAGGATGTTGAAATCCCCCGTTAAGACCATCAGTGCCCACAAGACATCTGTGCAATGTATAGCGTTTCAGTACTCGACTGCTCTTACCAAGGTGAGATATTTTCTTTTCAGCATTATTTATTTTAGTAAATAAATTGAGTTCGGAATACGGAAATGATATGTTGTCAATAGCAGTGTAATTTTGCTTCATTATTCTTTACATATGGTCATATTTTAAACAATTTTAGTACAGTCATTTGGTACTTAAGTTTGAAGACTTTTTTATATTGGTCATTGGAAAAGTCATGATGTATTTTTCTGTGTTTTTCTATGCAAAAATGTCATGACTTTTCTGAGTACCCAATAATTTTCGTACACTGCTTACAAAGTATTTTAAAAGCCTTTTTTGATTCAGACACAGACTCTGTTCCTCTAGAACGTGTAAAGTTTATAAAAGAAAAAAAAATTTAATCTGACATGGTATCTATAAAATATTAATGTATGGTGAGAAACATTAGTAACCTGAGCTTTTTAATATTCCACTACATTTCAGTCAAGTTTAAGTAAAGGCTGTTCGAATAAGCCCACAGCAGTGAACAAACGAGCGGTCACCGTGGGCGCTGCCAGTGGAGGAGTTCAGAATTCTGGAGTTGTCAGAGAAGCAGTCGCCACGGTTCTACCACAGCCTCTGACCACGGCGGTGGAGAAGGGGGTCGCTGCTGTTCCAGACAAAGCAGGTACCTGTTCTCCCACGTGGCGTTTGGATGGTTTTGTTCCCTCCCCGAGAACATACAGTCAGCACTTTCTTCAAGAACTTAGGATTCAAAATCACTTTAGTGTTTAGGTAAAACTGTTACTAGATATCACTGAATAAGTAAAAGTGTTACCTTTAGCCGTGAACTTTTAAAAAGTTAGGGACAGGCACTTTATCCTAGTTAGCTGAGCTTCTGTTGTGTGAAATATTATCTTAAAATTGGAATGATGCCAACTCAGAAACTACTTGTCCTTTATATTACTCCAGATCGGATGGCTTTCTATTGGAACTTCAGGAGTAAATAAGAAACTTTGATACAGTCATTATGACTTGATCTCCTCGTTTTTTGTTTTTTCAAAAAAGCTATTAATCTTTGCTTTTATTTCATAATGAAAAGTTAGTAACATGATGAAGTGAATATTTTTAAGTGTTGAATGGCACATATCAGGCACTATGTTGGTAGTTTATTAAATTTTTAAACAGAAAAATTTTATAAGTTTTTTAATGATTTTTTACTCCAATAATCATATTGGTGAAACATTTTAGAATCTGTGGTCCAGTTAGACTTTGTGAAGGCGAAATCTGATGATAAGCTTCCCTGTACTTATTGTAGAAAATATTTTTACCCACAATAATGATCATATTCTACAAATGCTTAAAACCCTTCTTGTTTTTAAGCAATTTTATGAAGTTATGCTGTGCTGTCAATTTGCAACTAATATTTTTGAAAGTCTACATAATATACTGATACGGTTCCAAAATACTAATACTGTACTCACTGGAGTATGTATGTATCCATGTCTTTTAATTTCAGGACAAGTACTTGGGCAAGATTATTTGTTGGTGTCTTCTCAGTATGAATATATTATTTCCAAGTAGAAGAAAAACTCTAATTTATTGACCTAAATGTTTGGAAGAGTTTTTTAAAATAATAAGTATATTCACTTTAAATTTCCTGATTATATTATCCTTATGTGAGTCATTTCCTATAAAAAAAATTAGGTCCTTATTTAAGAACTCCTGCAGATATACCATTGCTACTTATTTAAAAGAACTTCTTTTTCTCATATGATTTTAAGTAATGTCTGCCAATATGCTGAATTTAACTATATTGTGAAAATTGACATTATTCAAAAAAAATTTATAATATATTATTATTAATTTAGTTCATAATTTTCAAAGATTAAACAAAATGAAGATTCTCTTGCAACAAACTCTGAAGTCTCACTGTTACTCATTTATCTTTTAATAAGGAAGCTCTTGTTTAATGATGACAGTATTAATTAGGAAATAAAAACGGGTTTGCTGGGTCACTGATTAATGATAACTCTTGGCAGGTTCCCCAAATTCCTGGCAAGATGAGTATTAGCTCTACCCTCACCATCACTTGGAGAGTTTTTATTTATTATTAATTATATTTTGAAATAATTTCCAACTTGTTCCTAAGTTATTACAATTGTACTAAAAACTCTTGAGCTTTACCCATTAGCAGATCCACTGCTTTACAAATGTAGCCCCACTCATTTCTTCACTCTCTTGCTCTCAGATACACGTACACGTAGGTGCAGACACATTCGTTTCCCTCTGAAACAGTTGAGAGAGGTCAGACTTCAGTCTCAGGCGTGTCGCTTCCCACCCAGGATGGTGTCAGCACTTTCCTTAACCTTACGAGTTTCACTTTTTCCTTCCATGTCCTGAGATAATAGTAACCTTACGAGTTTCACTTTTCCTCCATGTGCTGAGGTAATAGTTAATTTTTAGGGTTATTGTGAAAATCAGAAAATGTATCAGAAGTACCTGACACACAGAGGTCACTCAGTGGGTTGTAGTGTTAGGAATATCATTGTCGTCCTCAGGCTCGTCACCAACACCATCATCACTACTGCTACTATTATTTTAAGGTTTATTTAAACTCATCTAAAGTTTGAGGAAAAGATTAGTTTGCGTCTATTGAGGGTGTCCTGATTGAGTTCATGAAAAAACCTCTGCAGACTTTTGGCTGGTGCTTATTTTTAGCAGGAAAGAGCCATTTAAGAAATAAAAAAAATAGGCCTTTAGCACTAGTTTTTAACCATATCAAACATCTTTTTCCTAAAGTTCCAGAGGGTAAAAGTATGTATTAAAGCATGGAAAGAACCTAGAGAAAAGGAGAGGACTTTTTTATAACAGCTTAACTTTCAGTTAAATACTCTTCAGTGATAGTGATGTACGAGTGATGTGGTTTTATTTTAACTTCCTAGCAGGTGTTATTAGGAAAATTTTGTTCATTAGTCAGACTGGGCGATTTCGAATATCGAAGTCATTCTTTTTATAAGCCCGGGCTTTTCAGTTTTCATTTGGGACCGACATGCCAAATAAGACACATTTTTAAATGTAATACAGTAACATGCTACCAACCTAGATACCAGATGTTCATCACACTTCTTGACTCTCTAGAACTCCGGCCTGTAACCCAGAAGTGAGTACAAGCTGCCGAACCCAGAGTCCTTTTACAGAGCCCCTGCCCTGAAGCTGTGCGTTGTACAGTGCCGGAGCAAAGGCGCTGCTGCAGCCTGTGTATCGTTACCTACTTACATTATTCTCTGAGTTTAGTGTTCTGGCTTCTTTCCTTTCAGTAAGCTACAGAGGTTTGAGAAGTCATTTGAGATCGATACTGCCGAGGGCAATGTTACACTACTACTGTTAGTGAAAGAAAAGACAGAAAAGGAAAAAAAAATGGCCTGCTTACTACAAGTTGGGAAAGGGACCTAACATTAATTAGATTCTGCTCTGTGGTAAGCATCATGCTGCCTTACAGACTTTTAAAAAAAAATAGGATTTGTAGCTGATCACAACGGTAACAGATAACAAAGATTAGTTGTGTTCAGTATATTTCAAGAGAGCAGCAAAGTATATAAATTATTTGTGATAAATTCTATCAGTGTGCTGTATGAACAAATGAAGTATTTGCTTTTGAGGAACTCTTCATCCATGAAAATGTTGGTTAACTTGGCAATTGTCCTACTCTTTCTTTTCCTCATGCTTACAGTGGTACCATTACCAACATGAGTAATGCATTAATGTTTACAACCTAGCTTCTGATAATGAGATTCATTTAGATGTAATAACACTCATTTTTATGCCTAATTCCTACAAGGTTTGCCTCGAAGCATAAGCACAGATATTTTATCCAAAGAAACAGAAAACAGTGGAAAAAATCAGGATTTCTCCAGCTTTGATGATACTGGAAAAAGTAGTTTAAGTGACATGTTCTCACCTATCAGAGATGGTAAGTCCATTCAGATCAGAAGATCATGTACTCTGGCTGGTAGTTTTCACATTTTTATTTGGCACAAAAGATGTCATGGGAACCAGCAGTTAGCGTAATGGCTATGTTGCTGGACTCCCACGTAGTCGACCGCGGTTCACGTCCCGGACCCGGTGGCTTAAAACTCACGCCGGGTGCGTGTGTGTGCGTGCCCAAGATCCCGAGAGGAAAATGGAGGAGAAGGGATTGTGGCATGACCATCCCCCCTGGGGGGTGATTTCTTGCTTTCTGTCTCTATGTCTCTCTCTGTCTATCAGGTGAGCACACGCGCCCTGTAGTGAAAAACCTCTCAAAAAAAAAAAAAAAAAAAAAGAACAAAAAAATAGTTTGGGT
>NW_006159512.1:105983-113144 GCF_000334495.1 Tupaia belangeri chinensis
GCAGCGTGACCATCCCCCCTGGGGGGTGATTTCTCGCTTTCTGTCTCTGTCTCTCTCTATCAGGGGATCACAAGCGGCCTGTAGTGAAAAACCTCTCATAAAAAAAAAAAAAAAAAAAGATATCAGTAATAGTTTCGGTCCAACTTTATTCATGGCAGTTTGCTAATTTTTTCAGTCCCTGGATAATTCAGATGCCATCCAGACCTGTGCGTTGATAAGTTTCAAATGGAACTATGTAAATAGCTCTCAAGTTAGTTTAATGTCCAAAAAAAGTTTCTTGAAGAAGTTTTACCTTCATAGGCAATCTTTTAGTTATATCTACTTCTTAATAAATCTTCCTAAAACCTTGACTTTATTGATAGCAAAAAAAAAGCCCATAATGTAAAAAAAATTTATTACCATTTAATTGGTATTTATTAAATATTTCATGCACAAATATGTCTAGGTGACAGGTTGCCTCATGTTTTACATTAACTATGTATGTAAGTACCACATATATATGAAGTTGTGTGTGTGTATTTGGTTACACATACACTACCACCCCCTAAAGTGTTGATGCTACCATAGAAAAATCTGCCAGTTTTGATAAATGGAAATACTTTACTTCATTGTTGATAGTATGCAAAATATGTACATTATTTAGCTATGCTTTTGGTACTGATGTTCATACTGTTTTACTTAATGGGATCGTCTCATTGCTAATATCAATATTTTCAACAATATGGATACATTTCTAGAGTGTAATTTGACAGTACTAAAATACACAGTTTGGTTTAGTAATTTCAGTTCTGTAAACTTATCTCAGAAAATATTCAGAGAAGCCCACAAAGATTTGTGTGGTTACTGTTTTATTTATAAAAGTGAAAAACTAGAGTGTCAACAATGGCAGGATGTTAAAATTGTTTCTTGTACTCATGATCTCATGTCGTTTCATATATTTACTTTAAAATTGTGTCTTTTCCAAATTGTCTAATTACTTTTATTATCAAAAAGGAATACATACCCATATGATCATGCAGAAGTATCCAATATCTTCTGTCTTATCCTGCCTTGGAATGAGTATTTGAACCGCCAGGTCAAACTGTCCTGTCTTCCACCTAATGAGATAGGTGGATTTTTTTTTCTTTTAGGATGAAGAGAAGTAAAACAGCATAGTTAAAGGCTAAAAGGGAAGATGTGGACAAAGACGAGGAGAATAGCTAGGACTGAAGTTGAGAAAGATTGCTGGGTTTACTACTGAGTTAGGCAACTTTGGCTTATGAGCTCTTTGGAGCAACTTTTGCATTGAATAATGTAGGAAGGGGCCTTTTGAAAGTATTTGAGTTATAAATTATATCCACTCTAATAGTTTTTAAGAGATATGACTAAATTGCTTTTTCTTTAATTGCATTTGCTGTTTTTAAAGTGTGATTAGAATTTTAGCCATGTGCTTGTTGTTTTTAAAGTGTGATTAGAATTTTAGCCATGTGTTTGCTGTTCATTAGGGTTTCATATTATTAATAAGAAAAAAACACTTTTAGTAAATGTGCTGTTTTCATTGTCAAGCATTCAACTCTGTTTAAGTAAAAGACTTAATTTGGGCCTCAATTTCTTCATTTTTTAAATATTTTAAATATTTCTGCTTTTATCAAGAGAGGGTAAATTCTAAGTGCATGTATACGTGTGTATGTGCATGTTTTGTGTAATTACTATATGTATAAACATGATAGATGATATTTCTTCTACTATGATACTACTACTCTGTTAAAATTGGGTTAGTAGTTAAGGTACTAGATTCCCACAAGGCCGACTGCAGTTCTAGTCCTAGATCCTGCAGCTTGAAAGTCAACTCGGGTGCATGTGCATATATGAGTAGGACCCCAAGAGGAGAATAGAGGAGAAGGGGTTACAGCGTGACCATCCCCTCTGGGACTTGATTTCTCACTTTCCCTTTCTGTCTGTCTCTGGCAAGTGCATGTACCCTATGACAAAAACTTAAAAAAAAAAAAAAAATTGAGATAAACAATTTTGTTTTCTGAATTGGTAAATGAGTTAATATTATAGTATTGAAATAGTCTTACTCATATTCTGCTGTTGAAATAAATATTAATAAAGACTTTTATAATATTGTACTGCTTATAAAATATTTTTATGCTATTTTAATGGATCCTCAAAATAATCTTACAGGATTATCAGAGCATTGTTCCCATTTTATAGATGCATAAACTGAAGCTTAATTATATTAGAAGTTTGTCCAAGGTCACAAAGCTAATGACTAGTATAGGTATAGGCAGAACTGGATTACATATCTCCAGAAGCTATTCCAGGGCCCGTTCTACTATTCCTTGACACCTCATTAAATAACTTTGTACCATAGAATTACCTATTTTATTTGTTTCTATGCATGAAACTAAAAATTTATAAGTAAAGTGTTAAGTGCATACAGACTTTTATTTTTTTTTGGAGAGATTTTCGCTATAGGGCGCGTGCGCTCACCAGACAGACAGAGAGACACATAGAGACAGAAAGCGAGAAATCACCCCCCAGGGGGCATGGTCACGCCACAATCCCTTCTCCTCCATTCTCCTCTCAGGATCCTGGGCATGCCTGGTGTGAGTTTTAAGCCACCGGGTCCGGGTCACGAACCACGGTCGACTACGTGGGAGTCCAGCGACATAGTCATTACGCTAACTGCTGGTTCCCAAGTGCATACAGACTTTAACTATTAACCTCGGTTATATTTTGCTTTTAAAGATCATTTATCTTTGAACTCCTTGGGGAATGATCAGGAAGCCTAAGTTGGTATGGCCTCTTTTTCGCTGTTTTTGAAATATTATGTTCTAATTTTATTACAGATGCTCTAGTTAACAAGGGAGGTGATGAGTCCATAGGCAAAGGAGATGGTAAGACTTTCTTAGGAGTATTTTCATGAAAATTGAAAGTGATACTATGCTTTGTATTGCTGTGTAGCAGTATTACAATAGCCCCCCCCATACATGGTTTTGCTTTCTGCATATTCAGTTTTCTGCAGTCAATTGTGATCCAAAAAAATAGTAGATGGGACTTATACCAGAAATAAGGAGTTTGTAAGTTTTCAGGTGTGCTTATTCTGAGTAGTATGATGAACTCCTCTGCCATCCCACCTGGCACGTGAATCATGCCTTTATCTAGCATATCCACGGTGTATATGCTATCTGCCTATTAGCTGATTGCTGTCTTGATAATTAGATTAAAAACAAAAAAATAAAAACATACATAGCATATGTGGAGACTTCAAAAAGTTCCCTAGAAGCATGGAATTACAGTACTGGTTTATTTTGGTGCAAAAAAAGTTTTTGAAATCCATGCATAGCTTTTTTACAATACTCATTTTCGTGAACTTTTTGAAGACCTCTTACATTTGGGGTTCAGTACGGTATGTGGTTTCAGGCTCCCACTCGGGTAGGACCTTAGCACATATCTGCTGGGAACTACTGTACTCCAACACTTAGAAAGTTTGAAGAGCAAACATGTATCATTTCATGCTTTCTTTGAATGAAGAGTCCAAGCATGGCTTGATTGTGAGTACTTTTAGCTTCAGGTCTCTTGTGATATTTCAGAGTAGCAACCAGAGCTCATTCAGCTCAGGCCTTGACTGGGCAGGGATCTGCTTCCAAGCATATTCGCATGGCAGTTGCCAGTTGACCCTCTCCTGACCCTCTCCATAGGGCTGCTGACAACATGGCAGCCAGCTTCCCTTGGGCGGGGGTGGGGGTGGGTGGGTAAGATGACTTCCAAGATGGGTACTACAGAATGTCTGTAATTTAATCTTGGGAGGGACACCCTAGCACTTGGGCCATATTCTCTGTTAGAATGAGTTACTCAAGTCAACCCACTTTCAAAGGGAGAGAGTTCTACAGGGTTTTGGATGCCAGTCGGCAGAATCCTCAGGAATCATCCCAGAGGCAGGCCAAGATATCACAGATACACACCAAATTAACAATCTTCAGTTATCAAAAACTAATATTGACTAAAAGATTCATTGTGGTTCACAGTTTTCAAAGTATTTTTACATAAGATATCTTTCTAAGCCTCACTGCTCAGGGAGATGGTTATCATCATCCACATGAACTGATGCAGAAATAGAGTTTTAACATTTTTGTCTAAGAATATATCTTAAGTGAGGCATATAGCTGAGAAAGGAAATAGTCCTTTCAGTCCAAATCCCATGATTTTTCCAGTGTGAACCTGCCTGTTATGTTAAGTGTTTTAATTAAATATCCACGGCTAGGGAACATCAAATGCAAATGCAGTTTTTTCCCTTTTTCAGGCCTTGACTTTCTACCACAGTTGAACTCAGTGTTTCCTCCAAGAAAAAATCCAGTAACCTCAAGCACTCCAGTATTGCATTCTAGTCCTCTTAATGTCTTTCTGGGATCACCAGGGAAAGAAGAAAATGAAAATCATGATCTGACAGCTGAGTCTAAAAAAATATATCTGGGAAAACAGGAGCCAAAAGATTCCCTCAAACAGGTATCTGCCTGAAAATGATACTGAGTTTACTGTGTATATCATTTGCTGGAAGTGGGCTGCTGCCAGGGGACATATTCTAATTACCAATGGTGCCGCATACTTTCTAGGTAGAAAGTAGTCTTAAATCTTAGTGCTGCTTCTCAATAACTAAGGAATACTTTTGAAATTTGTCTTTGGGTATGTTGTTGGTAACAGCAGTTGTAAACTTATAAACTTATGAACTACTTTTTTTAAGATGAGATATTTTATCTGTCTGTCTAAGAACAATTTACACCTGAATTCTCTTAAAGTGTATTTTCATTATAGGAAAAAAACCACAAAGTTGATAGTCAAGTGATTTAAGTCTCAGAGCAAATCGGTGGTGCTGAGAATAGAAATCATCGTTATTACTTTCTGCTAAAATTCAGTATCCAGTAGAGAATTTAATTTCTTAAGTAAGCATTCAGAATAATCAGATATTGTCAGGAAGGCCAAGTCGGTTAGATGTGTACTATGTCTGTATTTGTTTTAATATTTACTTTTTAAGAATTATATTGAAAGATATATGCAAGAATTATAAAAGTACCTTTTGATTTATTTTGTGAAATATTTCTGACTATCTGACATATCCAAATATTTTTCACATTTGGATATATCATATAGAGATTTTTAATTTTTGACAACGATTTCCATTTTAAATGATGCTCAACAAATTCCTAGTATTTTTTTTTCTTCTTCTTTACCCCTTTACTTTTTTCTTCTTCTATATCCCTTCCTATTTTTCCCTTATTTTTTTGACTCTAACTACTGGGAAAAAAAAGAACAGTAGATAAACGTTTTATGACTAAAACAAGAAATTACATATTAAAGTAATTGTTTATTTTAAATGTAAAGCTTGCAAAGTTCACCACACCTGGTACTGAAACTGGAAATCTAAATGCCTCTCCATCATCTAACCTAACAAGAAATCCTGAAAAATTTGAAAAGCCAGAGAAAGAAATTGAAAACCAGCTGATACATGAGCCTCCAGTCAGTGGATCCTCAACTCCAAGTAAGTGTGTAAAAGTTTCTGATGTTTGCAAGGGTTAAGTTGAAAAGTCTTCCAATTTTTTTAACTTAAAAAAAATAGAATGATCATAGACCAGAAATGTTTAAGGAGTTTAATGTTTATAGACAGTTTTCCAGTGTGACTCTGAGACTGACTGATCCTTTTTTGGTGCAAACTTTGTTTTCAATCTTATGTGTCTTGATTTAATTTGATATAGATAGAATTGAAAAAGGATGGTTAACTATCCAAAATTAGAAGTCTGTTTTTCTTCGTAAAGTTATATCTTGTCTTAACCTTAGAGTTTATGCCACAGACCTGTGAAAACTTGATCACATTTAAGGAATATTAGGTTCAGCTGTAAGAGTTATTTGTAGAAAGCAACTCTGTGAAGAACCAAGTCTTATTTAGATATCTGTATTTTTCCTTAAGGTTTCCTTAAGGTGGATATATTGTGTAAGTTTAAACTCTAGGGCTTTGTCTGTACCACTCCTTTACTCCTGTATTTCTTCTGTTTGTTTTTAATAGCCTTGGTTTATCTAGTTTGTGGTACAGCTTGTCACATTCATCTTTTATAAGAAGAAATGGTATGGAGATTCTTCAAGATTAGTCCCTCTGTCATACATTATTACATTAGACAGTTGGCAGTTTATATATATAGATAGATAGATAAATGACTATTAGAAATAATGTCATAGAAAGTTTCTTAGATTTGTATTCAAGACAATGTATTTTTCTAAATGTCACAGAAACACTGTTCTCCATTGGTTTTTCAAGTTCTCTCGTGCCAAATCTTATTTAGAAATGTTTGATATCTCTTAGTCCAAGGTGTCTATTAATATTTTTTTTCATTCTATATTTTAGATCCAAAGATAGCATCCTCTGTCACTGCTGGAGTTGCCAGTTCACTCTCAGAAAAAATAGTTGATACCATTGGAAATAGTCGGCCAAATGCACCATTGACATCTGTTCAAATCCGTTTCATTCAGAACATGATACAAGAAACAATGGATGACTTTAGGTAGTAATTGAGAAATTACTCTATCTGGACCATAGATACTTTTTTTTTTTTTTTTTTTTTATCTAAATGTAAAACCGGAACTGTAAGTGAGTAATGGTGGTGGTTACTTCTTTTGTCTGGGTTCTGGTGACTGCAGAGCCATAGAACACAAGATGAGTTTTGGTGGGCATATTGTTCCACACTTATTGACTATCAGCCTGGAAAAGACACAGTTACCTAGTACAGTTATTAGATAACTGGGCAGGGCAGTTCGGCAGGCAGGATGGGGTTGTGTTTTTTGTTTTTATCATCAAAATATGGACAGATTCTGGTAAGCTCAAATGGGGTTCTTATATGAACGATTTACAGATCACTTGTTAAGTATGCTGTGTTCAGAGAAAATTGTCTTTAAAGTTAATTCTGAATATATTCAAATAGAATGCACTGGAATATAATACTTAATCAAAAAAATTATTCTCTAAACTCATCCTTGCCTTTCTCATTCTTCGAGTCTGGAACATTGTAAGAATGCTGCTTCCTTTAACTTATCACCCCAATATTTGGAAGCTATTTCCAATTGTTAGACTCTTTAGTGCTTTTTTTTCTTTTTTAACCTCTAGTTACATAGGATTCTAGCTCAAATTTG
>NW_006159512.1:113169-171212 GCF_000334495.1 Tupaia belangeri chinensis
ATGTTGGAAAGATACTCAGTTTTTCTTGATACATATTTCTTCTTAATGTTTAGACATATTTAAAAGTATGTTTTGAAATGTTAATTTTTGTTTTTAAGAGAAAGGATTATTTTGGCATTTACAGTGTGCCTAGTATATGTACCAGTTAGTGAAGGATACAAAAATGAAATGGTCTTCTCCCAAAGGTCTTCTAGTTTAGCTGGGATACATGTAGCATGTCTTGTTACGATAATGCATTTCTTTTTTTCTTTGAGGGCTTTTTGCTATAGGGCTCATGCTCTTGCCAGACAGACGGAGAGAGACAGAGAGACAGAAAGCAAGAAATCACCCCCCAGGGGGGATGGCCACACTGCAATTCCTTCTCCTCTATTCTCCTCTTGGGATCTTGGGCACACATGTACACGTGCCTGGTGTGAGTTTTAAGCCATTAGGTCTGGGACTCGACCCGTGGCCGACTACATGGGAGTCCAGCGACATAGCCATTATGCTAACTGCTGGTTCCATGATATGCATTTCTTTAGTGTAAATTAATTCATTTGTGATTAGTAAACAGGAATATAAAGAATATTAGAGAATTTTGTCCACTTGTGTAACTACAGCCAAAATAAAGTACTTGTGGACACAGCCGAATGTGGCATACTCCGTCAGTGTTCAGCTCCTCTTAAATCACTTCTGCTTGACCATGTGCTCTATGTTAAGTGTATTGTTTTGTAATTATTCCTCATCTTTATGCCTTTTAACCCTTGTCTCTCTAACTTGTCAGCCTCAATCTTTTTAACTTTCATTCCCTTCCATTGAGTAGCCATCAGTGTTTTTATGGTAAAGATTCTTACTATTGAGTATTCATTGTATTTTACTGTATCTTTTTAGCCCTGCTTGTGTTTTTATTAGGCCTTGTTTCTGTTTGTGCTTTGATTACGGTGTTGCATAGGTTTTGAGTGCTCTTCTCTAACCCCTTTTCAGTCCTGTTACATTTAATCAACAGTTTTAAAGAAAATGAGGTTTTGTTAAGGAATCTATAAAGTATATTTGCGGCATAATAGCAGAAATGTCTGGATATAGCTGACTGTTATGGGAACAAAGGGATGCTGAAAACACAGAAAGGGAGCAGTTGTTCTGCTGAATTAGATTTAGAAAGGTATCACTAAAGAGATTTTATGTTACACTGATGTGAATAGAAAGAACATGAGCAGAAGCAAGATTGTAATTTCTAAGAATGCTTGCACAGAGGAGGTACTCTGGCAAGAGCCCAGGCCAGCAAGGTAGCAGGAAGGCCTTCACACAGAGAATGGAGAGCCCTCAGTGTGTGAGCACAGAGTAATGTGGTGTCATCCATTTATCCATTCATTTAGTAGACATGGCTGTTAGCTAGCCACTGGCTCGGGCGACTCGAAGGCAGCGGTCCCAGGACTTCGCTTCAGCAGGCCTGGGGATCTGAGTTCTGGATGACTGAAATCCATGTGTTTTACAGCCCAGCTGCCAGCTTTCTGGGCTGCCAGAGGCTCATGTTTTTAATCTCTAGTCTGCTTCTGACTTTCTGTGCCTCAAGTGAGGTATGCCTGCCCCCTCCCAGCCTTGGAGGGTGGCCCCAGCACTTGTGAAGGCTGCAGTGTCCACGAAGGGCTTCTCCCGAGTTTTCCTGCCTTGCCCTGAGCCTTCAGCATGCCCTGCATGTCCGCACCTGGGGCGAGGGGTAGGGACGTCTCTCAGCTCTTCCGTCCCTCCCTCAACCATATGCAGCCTCTGCTGGGCCTCGCTGAGGACCCAGAATTGCTCAGAGGATTTCTGTAACTGCCCTTGGTCTGCCCCAGTCTTCATTAGGCACAGGTACTCCTGTCACCGAGGGACTGAAGAGGGTGTCGTAAGACTCGCTTTCAGGCGTTCTCCCTCAGTGAGAGGGAGGACCTGCTGGCCGCTCCGTGATGCCTGATGTGCTGCAGAGGAGTGACTCCGTCTGCCCCAAGTCCTCGCCAGGCTCCGTGCACTGCGCCTTAGGGGTCTCTCTCAGCCCTCTTGCTCTGCCTGCCCCTTGTTTTTCACATAGGCGCTCAGTGAAGGTCCATGGGGAAGAACTGTGAGTAAATGCAGACTTTCCTTGTGCCTGGGCCCCTTGGGATTCTAAACTGTCATGCAGTCTTCAAATGACCTTTAAAAAGCTATAAAAATTTCAGCCAGATCTGTTTACTCTATCAAGGGCAGCTTTCTCCTGTCACTGCTCTGTTGAGGATGAAAACAATCACTGGTCTTTTTTTTTGTTTTGTCTTGTTTTTCAGGGAGGATTCATTTTCAGGATTTTAGTTCATTTAGATTTGTTTTCATTCTTAACTCTGGTTGCATGTATAATTTTATAGGTTATCAGACCTGTTCTCATTATTTGAGTTGAAAGATAACATCGTAGGTGGAAGTCTACACCAGTTTCTGTTGCCTTTTAAGAAGATTTAAGTTCAGGGGCCAGCAGATGGTAGAATATCTCCTACATGGTCGACTGTGGTTTGAGTCTTGGACCTGGTAGCTTAAAACTCACACTGGATGTGTGTGTGTGTACATGTCCAGAATCCCAAGAGGAGAATGGAGGAGAAGGGATTGCAGCATGGCCATCCCCCACCTCTGTGTGTTTGTGTCTGTGTGTGTGTGTGTGCGGGGGGGTGTGTGTGTCGTGATTTATCACTTTCTGTCTCTCTGACAAGCACATGTACCCTGTAGCAAAAATTTCTCTAAAAAAAACAAAAAAGAAGATAGAAGATTTAAGTTCATTTTAGAAAGCAGATCACCTTGATCAGTAGTTGCTTAGGTTTCAGGTTTTCTTAGGGCTGTTTTATTTCTGCTTTGCCTAAGGTTTAGTCTTTGTCCTCCTAGGACAGAAGCTGGATGACTGACTGGCGTGGTCCCTGTTTCTTTTTACCTTGGTGGGTCTTGAACTTTTGTATCTGCTTTGCCAGCATCGTAAGGCTTCCAGAATACCTGCCCTGCTCTTTAGCTGCTCTTCTATGTTTGTTCTCCTGCCGTCTTAACCAGGGTAGCGTTGCTCAGAAGTCAGCAGATGTCTTGAAGGGAAATTGCAGAGTTCAGGCTTAGTTTCCTCCAGGCTCCCCTCTTGAGGATCTTGGAGCTTCCAGCCTTGACTGTCTTGGTAGTCCCAAACTATAACACTCCCAGACCCAGTGAGTCTGTCCCAGCCGCAGGCCACCCCTTCAGCTCAGACTTTCTTCACCACACTGGAGTTGCACGTTCCCGAGATGAGAGCGTAGGTAACTGCTTACCTAGCGGACTCCTCTTCTTGGTCAGACTGTGGCCTTAGAAGTCTTGGCTACTTTGATGATTCTTTCATACCTTCAGTTTGTTTTTAATGCAGCTTTTATCATAATTAAAAGAAGTAGAGAATTTTTTTAACATTCTTACAGTTGTAACTGGAAAAATACTTAGAAATAAACTTAATCAAAGAAGAAGCTCTTTATAGAAAAACATTTTTTTAAATAGAAATAAAAATCAAAGGTGAAGCTCTTTATAGAAAAACATTTTTTTAAATTTATTTATTTATTTTTTGGGGGGAGAGGCATGCACTAAATCTATGCTTCTCAGGCTGGAACCACATGTGAGGCCTGTGTTTTAGTCCTAGCCTGACCTAAAGGCGGAGAGTGGGGGTGTGCACCTGTACTCCCAGTGACTTGGAGAAACTGAGGCAGGAATCAAAGGTGAAGCTCTTTATAGAAAAACATTTTTTTAAATTTATTTATTTATTTTTTGGGGGGAGAGGCATGCACTAAATCTATGCTTCTCAGGCTGGAACCACATGTGAGGCCTGTGTTTTAGTCCTAGCCTGACCTAAAGGCGGAGAGTGGGGGTGTGCACCTGTACTCCCAGTGACTTGGAGAAACTGAGGCAGGAAGACTATGAGCTTGAGCTGACCTGAGCAACATAGCAAGGCCCTGTCCAAAAAAGAGGCTGTGGTGGTGACATATGCTTGTAGTCCCAGCTGGGAATCTCAGGCAGGAGGACCATGACATGATGAGACTATTTCTTAAAAAGTTAATTCAACTTTTTAAAAAGATTGGTAAATTCGTCTCCATTATTAGGTTAATAAATTTGAGTTTATTGATAAGAACTGTTCATTACAAGATACCTCTAACAAAGTAAAAGAATAAGTAACATCTGCAGTACTATTTTTTTTTTTTTAAGGTTTTTGCCTTAGAGTATGTAGGCTTACAAGAGAGAGATAGTAAAAAGGAAAGTGAGAAATCCCCTCCAGGGGGCATGGCTTGTGCCATGGTTTCGTCTCGTCTCATCTCGTCTCATCCCATTCCTCTCCTCCTCTCCCCTCCCTTTCTCCTCTTCCCTTCTCTTCCACACATACATGTAAGCATGATTTTCGTTTCTGGATCCAGGACTTGAACTGCCATCGGCTATGTGGGAGTCCAGAACCTTAACGACCATGTCACCTGCTGGCCCTCTGCTGTACACTTACAATAAACAAAGGATCAAATTATGTAAAGAACTCTTAGAAAAAGACATGAACAGACACTTCACAGAAGAGGAATGGTTATGACCTTAAAAAAAGATGACCAACCCCTTAATCAGAGAACTGAAAATATAGTAAGATAGCCATTATAGTTATAACAGAAAATGGGAAAATATTGTAAAAAGTCTGGTAATACCAGATCTTAGTGAGGTTATAGAGCAAGAACTCTATTCGACTGATGACTGACACGTTTATCAATACTACTTCTTTGGAAAACAATTTGCATGATTTTGTAGGTTATACCATCTATGGACATTGACACTGGTGGGTTGGAACATCTAGACAAAGGTGTTTATAACAACATTGTAATAAGAACACTGTGGAAACAATCCAAAAATCAGTTGGCAGGAAAATGGATAACCAGTACAAACCAGTGAATTTTAGATACATAGAACATGAATCTTGAAATATGATACTGAATTATTTCTTAAATATAAGCTATATGGCTGTCTAGGTATGGCTTTGTAATTCTAAAAAGTGGCACACAACATTGCCTACCGATTATGTTATACAAATGTATTATTATTATTATTTGTGTGTGTGTGTGTGTGTGCGTGGCGGGGAAGCCACTTGCCACAGGGCAAGTGCACTTTCCAGAAAGACATTGAGAGGGAAAAGTGAGAAATCACTTTCATCTCTAGGGGGATGGCCACGCTACAGCTGTTTCTCCTTCATTCTCTTCTTGGGATTTCAGACACGCATGCACATGCACCCAGCATAATTTTCAAGCCACCAAGTCCAGGATTCGAGCTGTGGTCAGACATGTGGGAGTCCAGCATCTTAACCACCATGCCATCTGCGGGTCCCATAAATGTTTTTTTTTTTTTTTTAAAGTATTCCTTGCCTTATGAAAATTCAAGAGAATAACAACTTAAACCACCAATATTGAAGTGGTGACATCAGACAAGAAGACATTAAGAAGCTTCTGTGAATTTAGTAATGTAACTTAGAAGTTGCATGGCTTCATCATTGTACTTCTGAATTTTCATGTATTCATTTGTAGTCATGAATTGCATTTTATTAAGCCAAATTGTAACCACCCAAAAAGCTTCTTGCTTTTGGAAGTGGTTTTTTTTTTTTTTTTTTTTCTTTCAATAGTTAAGATATTGATAAGCAGATGATCTTTGTAACCTAGTAAATTTTTTGTATTTCACTGTAATATAAGTCTGTCCTTCCTCAATGAGAATTGCTATGTAAAGAAGTACAGTTCAGTAGAAATTCTGGAGGTAGTTTGCCTGGGTTTATGTCCTAGCATCACTGCTTACTGGTCAAGGTTGAGTGACTTTGGACAAGTTCAGGTTTGGCCCAGTTACTTTGTTGGTAAAATGAAGGTAATAATTGTGCCTAATCATGAAGATTAAGTGAGTTCTTATATCTAACGTATAATAGCAGTGCCTAGCACTTAGTAAATAAATGTTAGGTGCATTGGTATTTTATTACTGTAGTACGTATTAACATCTAATAATTTGAAACAATGAAGAAGTTGAGCCAGTTTCTTGAATGATCTAGGACTGGTTCAACCCTTACAATTCTAATGAGTTTTTTACATTCTTTTCTAGAGATGCATGCCATAGGGACATTGTGAATTTGCAAGTGGAGATGATTAAACAGTTTCATATGCAACTGGTATGTACAGTAATATAGAGTTGTGTGGCTCTAAAAAGAAAATCTTTCAAGGACATTATTTTTTACTTAGTTGTATCTAGTTGCTAAGATTAAATAGGAAGTTTTAGAAATTAATAAGCAAGATAGATTATAACTTTTTAACTTGAGATAGTTAAGGCTACATTTTCATGGCTTTTTTTTTTCAGTCAGTAAACTAAACACCTAAATGGATGAATATAAATCTCCGAAACATAATGATTTTACCAGTGATCTTTCATTTATATTAACAAATAGCAAAGGAGGGTAAGTAAATAGCGAGTTCACTGAACATGAGAGAAATGATACCTGAAAGTATGTAAAACACAGCTTGTCAAATAAATGTAAAATACCAATAATTTACAAAACATTTTCTCCTTTTCTCTAGAATGAAATGCACTCTTTGCTGGAAAGATACTCTGTGAATGAAGGCTTAGTGGCTGAAATTGAAAGACTACGAGAAGAAAATAAAAGGCTAAGGGCCCACTTTTGAAATTTCAGTGAATACCTTAATATTTTGTAATTTGGGAAGTTTCTGGCAACAAAGCACTACATACAATCATATTGTTTTTATGGCCTCTGGGGAGAAAACTTTTTTCTAAGTGAAAGGGTGTTGGGATTTTACACCAAACATTATTTCATCTTCTCTGTCAAAAATATTTATATTTTTGTATTAAAAATCCTTAGAGTACGTCAGTTACTTAATAGCAAAGTCAACAGGATCTTTATTTTCTGAAAGCTTTGGTAATACACTAAGTGCCCTTTTCTATTAGAGAAAAAATTTGTGCATAAAAATGAGTTGTGTATGTTTTTTAATAACTTTTAAACATGCTTTTGATTTAACAAATTGCCTTCCAGATTTTTTTGGGTAGTTGAGGTTTAAAGAGTTTCATATGCATTCTATTTTTATGGAGAAACTAATTTTAAGATGGCAATTGGTGTTTCTAAGCCATTGACATAAAGCACAGGGTTGGCTAATAATTATTTTGGTAAGATGAAGTCAGGTATGACTATTATTTATTACTTGTACATTTGATAAGACAATTTTTGAAATTTTGAATTGCACAGATTACTTTATACCTTTTTCATTTATGTTGTATTATACTTCAGACAAATGTCTACTTCTAGGTCATACTTTTTAGCTAACTTTACCTGTGAAAAACTTTTAAGGGTTTATAAGTCTCATCAAGAACTGTATATCCCTGATTATCTCATGAATTAATGACACGCAAAATTACACTGTAAAGTTTCAATCAACGTGACTCAATTTATAATCACTGAAAACTTCATATTAGATACTAAGTATTACAGTATTATTGCCATTTAATTTTCTCCTAAGTGAGAAGTGTGGATCAGTTTATTTTATGGTTTGTATCATTAACGTTCACTCTTTTTGTGCTGTGCATAGTATTTTTATATTATTGGCCTTACTGTAAAACTATTTAGAAAGGTTGACTGTCAGAAGAATTATACCTCTTTGGCAATAGGTAGATACATGCATCTACCTGCTGTGACTTACAGTTTAGTAGTATAAGATTAGGAGGGCTACTGGTTTGTTTACCTTCTTATTATCTCTTGGCCCAAAGATTTAGGTTTCATACCTTGTGTATAGATCTCCTGCCCAGTTTTGGCTTTTGAGATGAAAATATGTACTAAATTAAAATAAAATAATCTAGCTTAGTTTACTAACTTTATGGTTTTTCCAAAGTGATGAGAATTTTAAAGGATGTATTTAATAAATGTGAACATACTAATAATTCCAAAAATAAAAGCAGGAATATCACTTTTTCCTAGTGTGGCTTAGAGAATGCATTTGTATTGAAACACTTAGGGGTATTAATGTGATCTTTTCCTGACAGTTTATGAGAACATTATGACTTGTAACAAGTTTCCTTATATATCGCTATCAAATAGGTTTAGAAGACAATATGAGTGTTCTTTGCCTCTATGCCATTTTTAAATGTATTAATATTTTCCTATTGCCTTTTTCCATAAATGCAAATAATGTGTATTAAAGGAGCTGGGATGAATAAAACAATTTTAGTAATTTTATGTGTTTTATACGCCCAAAAAAAAAGGAAACCTGAATGAATTGCATTTTTTGACTCTGGATAAAGTGGAGTAGTGGGGCTTAGACCTGCCTTCACACCTGAAATTTTTAAAAAGGCAAAATATATGAAATAGTTGTCAAATATTGGGTATTAGGAAACACGAGATGATCATAATCCCTAAGGAAAGCAAATGAGATTAAAAAACTTGGTGAGCCCCAAACATAAGAAATAAGAAAATTATTGGGTTGTTAGAAAAGTCGTGAGATATTTTTCTGGTTTTCTATGCAAACATGCATCATGACTTATCTGATAACCCAATATATGAAGGTACATTATGATCATATTCCTTAAAATCAGCAGCGGGATTAATTCTTTAAAGAAACTAGAAAAAAAATATGAATAGAGATATAAGAAGGTTAGACAATGGAGTGACATCTTTAAAATATTGAAAAGAAATCTAAAGTTAGAATTTTATACCCAGTGAGAATATTTTTCAAAAACAGAAGTAAAATGAAAATGTTTTTCAGCCTTTGAAAAGCTGAGTTCATCACAAGTGGATTGTACCACAGGAAATGTTAATAAATACCTTATATCAGAAGGTGGAACCAATAGTTAGCATAATGGCTATGTCGCTGAATTCCCGTGTAGTCTACCGCTGTTCAAGTTTGGGACCCAGTGTGCCCAAGATCCCGAGAGGAGAAGGGAGGAGAAGGGATGGTGGCGTGGCCCTCCTCCCCAGCGGGTGATTTCTCTTTCTGTCTCTCTGGTGAGGCACGTGCCCTGTAGCAAAAACCTCTCCGAAAAAAAAGAGTAGGAAAATAATCCTACATAGATGTCTAAGACTATACAAAGGAATGAAGAATGCCCTGAATGGTAAATACATGCAAGCAAATGAATATAAACTTTTTGTTATGTTAATTTTTGGGGGGGTAAAAGACACAGTAGATTATTTAAAACAATAATGAAGTATTATGTGGTTAACATCTAAAGTGAAATGTATATTATGAAGGTGAGGAAGATGGAAATGAAAGTATTATACTCTAAAGTTGTTATACTAAATGAAGCAGCATGTTACTTCAAAGTGAATGGTAAGAATTATTTATTTATACAAAAAATAAAAATAATAACCAACAAAAGTGATAAAATGCAACCATTAAGAAAATATTTTTTAAAAGGCAGAAAAGGCAGGGAAACAAAGCTTAATTAGAAAGGGCAAATAGCAGGTATACACTAAGGTGATCAACATTTGGCCTGGTAGTTAAGATGTTGGACTCCCACATGGCTGACCACAGTTTGTGAGACAGACCCTGCTGCTTGAAAATCACACTGGACACGTGCATACATAGAAGAGAATGGAAGAGAAGGGATAGTGGCATGGTCTTCCCCTCTGGGGGCTGATTTCTTACCCCTTCTCTTTCTCTGTCTCTACCTTTCTGGTGAGCACATGTGCCCCATGGTTAAACATCTTAAAAGAGAAAAAAAAAAAAAACAGCACTAAGGTGGTAAACATATATAATCATATCAATAATTACATTAAATGTAAGCTGTCAAAGTTACCCTGTTAATTGCCAGATTAACCTTCCTTTTATTTATTTATTTTTTTAAATTTTGCTATAGGGCATGTTCTCTTGCCAGAGAGAAAAAGAAGAGGAAAAAATGAGGAAAGCATCCTTTAGAGGGGATGGCCACACTGCAATCCTTCCTTCCTTTCAGGATTTTAGGGACACGTGTACTTGGCATGTTTTTCAAGCTGCTGGGTCTGAGACTTGAAGCATGCAGTCAGCCATGTGGGATCCAGCTGCCTTAACTGTCATGTCACCAGATGACCAAAGTCTTGCTTCTTTTTCCAGTCTAAATAAATACTGAATATAAAAAAACCCTGCATTTCCCCCCCTTAATTGCTAGAGGTACACATATACTTGCACATAAAAATCAGTGAAACCAAGAAGTGGTTTTTGGAAAAGATCAACACAGATGACAAATACTTAACTAGACTTAAAAAAAAAAAAAAAGAAACAAGTTAAAAATGAAAGAGACATTATAACTGATGCCATAGAAATGAAATATGAGAGATAATTTCAAACAGTTATTCACCAACAGAATGAATAATCTATGGATAAATTCCTAGAAGCATAAAACTTAGACTGAATCATGAAGAAACTGAAAATTTGAACAGACCTATAGCTAGAGATTGAAGCAAGAGTCAAAAACTTGCCTACAAAGAAAAATTCAGGACCAGATGGCTTCACCGGATAATTCTTACAGTTGAAAGAAGAATTAATACGAATCCTTAAACACTTCCAAGAAGTGTAAAGAAGAGAAAACTCCAAAATTCATTCAATGAAGCCAGCATTATTCTGATACCAAAATCAGACAGACAGTAAAAGAAAACTACAGAACAATATCTTTGATAAATATTGATGCAAAATTTTAAAAATACTAACAAATTCAGTTGCACATTAGAATAATCACACATCACAGCTAAGTGGGATTTATACCTAGAAAACAAGAATGGTTTAACATATGAAAATCAGTATATTATACCACATTAACAAAATGAAGAACAAAGACCACATGTTCATCTCAACCATGAAAGGTAACCACTGCTATACAGCATAATACTAGAAGTTCTAGCCAGTGCAATCAGACAAGAAAAAGAAGTCATCTGAATTGAAAAAGAAGTAAAAACTATCTGTTTTAGATGTTTCTACCTTATAGGTAGAAAACTTTAAAGATCCCCCCCACAGAAATACACAAAAATAAAAGCAAAAACTAGCAAACAACAACAAAAAATTGTTATAACTGAGCATTTTAGCAAGGTTGTAGGATACAAACTCAACACATCAGTTGCATTTTTTTATTTTTCAAATTTGCTGGAAAGCACGTGTATTCGGAAAGAGAAAACAAGAAGGCCTCCCCTCAAGGAGAATGGTCACACTTCAGTCTCTTCTCTAGCTCTCCCTTTGGTGATTTTAGGTGCACACACACGTACCCAGTGTATTTCTCAAGCCACTGGGTCTGAGACTAAACCATCAGCCACGTGGGATCCAGCTGCCTTCACCATTGTACCATGTGCTGGCCCCAGTCAGTTGCATGTTATACATTGAAATGATTGATCTGAAAGGAAAATACTTTTTGAAACCCCATTTATACAAAACAGATACAATATTTAGAATTACCCACAGAAATGAAAGATTTACATACTGAAAACTGAAGCATTGCTAAAATAAAGAAGATAGAAATAAGTGAAAAGACATACTGTGCTCATGGACTATAAAGATTTAATATTGTTAAAATGTTCTACCCAAAATAATTTACAACTTCAGTGTAATCCCAATGGAATTATTTTTGCAGTGATAGCAATAAACATCCTAAAGAACGTACAGAATCTCAAGGGACTTCAAATAGCCAAAACAGTTTTTAGAAAGAACAAAGCTGGAGGCCTTTCATTTCCTGAATTCAAAACATACTACAAAGCAACCATATTATTATTATTTTTTCTTTTTTTGGAGAGGTTATTTTTTTTGCTATAGGGTGCATGTGCTTGCCAGACAGACAGACAGAAAGCAAGAAATCCCCCCCAGGGGGGATGGCCACACCGCAATCCCTTCTCCATTCTCCTCTTGGGATCTTGGGCACGCACACACACATGCCCGGCGTGAGTTTAGCCACTGGGTCCAGGACTCGAACCGTGGTCGACTACGTGGGAGTCCAGCAACATAGCCATTACACTAACTGCTGGTCCCAAAGCAACCATATTAAGAAGACATGGTACTGACATAAAGATAAATACATTGGGCTAGCCGGTGGCATGGTGGTTAAGTTGGCTGGATCTCACATGATTGCATGGTTCAAGTTCCAGAACCAGTGGCTTGAAAATACCCAGGCGTGTGTGCATTCCTGGCCAAAATCTTGAGAGAAGAATGGAGAAGGGATTGTGGCATGGCCATTCCTCGAGGGTTTTTTTTTTTTCTTCTCGTGCGTGTGAATGCGAGCACATGTAACCTGTAGCAAATAAAAAAAAAAAAAGTTTTAAAAATAAACAGGACAGAGTCCAGACATAAGCCCTTGCTTATAATGGTTTGATGATTTTCAGCTGGGGCTCCAAGGCTACATAATAGGAAAAGGACAGTGTCTTCAAGATGTGTTAGGAAAACCAGATATTTACATGGAAAATAGTTAAGGTGACCCTTACACCATGTACAAAAATTAAATAAAAACCTAAAGGTATAGCTATGGATCATTAATTCTTCATGGTTCTCTCTTCTCTAGAACCATACCTTCTCTAATCCTTGTTGGTTGAGGATAAATCCAATGCCTTTAAACAAATGATGCTTTGACTTTTCTAGTTCTCAGTTAGCTTTGGTCTGCTACATGCTACTTCATCCTTTATAAATGCAGAAAGTCTCATGCTATCAATTCTGTTTTCCTTTTTAAAAGATTGAGCATTTTAAAATTACATACATTTATAATTTTTTATTATTTATATACATTTTTAAAAATAAACTTTTCTATGAGTTATGACTTTGGAGAGTACAGGCTATATTCCTACCTTTTAAGGTCCAATATACATGTTATATTCTTCTTCCTGGGCAAATCAAGGTCTTTGTAAACTTCAATTATATCTGACTTAGATACTATTGTTGTTCTGTATTTTAATTCTCTGTATATATTATATTTTGCTAGCTATTATCTTTGTTGTGTACAGTTGATATTTATTTAGATTTGAACACATACTTTTTGTGTGGGTTGTCATTTCTTCATGTATGCCTGAGCATCCATCAGGATTTATTTTTCTGCCTTCAATATAAAATGATTGATGATAAATGCATTATTACTTTTTTTACCTGAAAATTCCTTTATTTTTCATTTTTTAAAAAATGATTTCTCTGGATATAAAATTATAGATCACCTATTTTTATTTATTTATTTTTTGATTGCCAGAGAAAGAGAGGAGGGAAGAGAGATATCATTCCTCTGTATTGCACCATAGTCCTGTTCCTCCATTTCTTTGTCCCTTCAGGATTTGGGGCACATAAGCACAGGTGCTCAGCATAGTTTTCAAGTTGCCAGGGCCGGGATCTGGCTCCCTGTGCACAGGGTTTAACCACCATGCTATAGGGCTGGCTTTATTCCATTGATCATATGGCTTTTATTATATTTTGTTCAGAATTGAGTTCTCAGGATCTTTGCTGCTGCTTTGAAAATACTGTCTTATATGATTTTTAAGAATTTTTGACCTGGGTTTTCAGAAGTTTTACTATTAAATGCACAGGTTTATGTGTATTTTTATTTTGTCTTTCTTGGGGCTCATAGTGTTTCTTGGACCTATGGCTTGATAGCTATCATTGATTTTATAAAAATACCATTATTTTGATAATTATGCATTATTTATATGTTGTGTTTGCTGATCTTCTCTTTCCTTCCTGGATTTCCAACTGAATGCATTGTATTTTTTCTTCTAGAACAACTTCCCCTTTGTCATTCTTATCTTCAGTGTCTTTTTGTTTTTTTTCTATATAATTTTACTGATTTTCTTTTTAGCCATGTCTAATTTGCTGTTTAACTAATCTAGTAAATATTTAATACCACTTATTTTTTCAGATTAAAATAGGTGGTATTACATTTCGATTTGGTTCTTGCTTATAGTTTTTAATTTTTTTTCTTTAATAGGTTTTTGCTATAGGGCACTCACCAGAAAGAGAGAGACAGAGACAGAAAGTAGGAAATCACCCCCCAGGGGGGGATGGCCACACCACAATTCCTTCTCCTCCATTCTCCTCTCGGGATCTTGGGCACACATGCACAGGTCCCTGGCGTCAGTTTAAGCCACTGAGTCTGGGACTCGAACTGTGGTTGACTACGTGGGAGTCCAGTTGCTAGTTTCCAATTTTCTGTTGAAATATTTTTTTAATTCCTTAAGTGTATTAATTTAGTTATTTTGAAGTCAGTGTATGCTTACTCTAGACAAGACTTTGTCTTCTTGATTTTTTTAGTTGAGCGATTGACATTATTTATGAAAAATTACAAAAATGCTTTGCATCTTTGGATCCTATTATCTTCTCCTAGAGAAGATTTATTTCATTGTGGTAGGTAGCTAGGTTGGGAAAATGAGCAATGCCATGTTGCCTTAATTCAATAAGAGATTGAGATGAGTCCAAATTGAGTTTAAACCTCTAGTTTATTTATTTATTTTTCTGAGAGATTTTAGCTATGAGAATATGCACTCACTGCAGAGAGTGACAGAAAGCAGGAAATTGCCACCCAAGAGGGATGGTCACACCACAATCCCTTCTCCTCCATTCTCCTCTCAGGATTTTGGGCACACAAGCCCATGTGCCCAGGATGAGTTTCAAATTGCTGGGGCCGAGACTCAAACCATGGTGCACCAGATTGGGAGTCCAGCGCCTTACCCACTATACCACCTGCTACCCTCACCCCACTCCCTTCGTTTATTCTTTTTTTTCTAGGAGTATATCTCTTTAGGGCTCTAAGCAAACCCTTGGAGTTCTATCATGGCCATGCTACTTAGTGACTCATAAATTCTTAATTTTTGTCCCACCAAATCTGTAGGATTTTTCAAAGTCTGCTTCTTACCTTCTTGATGTTTACATATGCTATTTTGCAGTTGTAGGCAACAGAATTCCAGATAAACTAGTACTAAAGATAATCACTATATCCGATTTTAAATATTGTCAGTAAAGACTTATTTTATGTATTCAGTTGTCATCTTCCGCATATTTAGCATGGAACTTTTGAAGACTAAAGAGATATAAAGGTGATACATGTTCAAATTGATGTTATTTTGGGAAAAGTCAAGAGTGCAATTATAGAAACTATTGTTAAAACCTCTGAAAAGAAAAACAAAAAAAGTCTAACAGTAGCTCTCAAAGTGTGATTTAGTGAACACTGGACATTTCCAAGATCCTTCTAGGGACCTGTGACGTCAAAATCATTTTTATAATAATACTACCATATTGCTTGTCACTTTCAATTTTATTTTTCTGGCATTTCCCAGAGGTTACATGACTTGTGAGCACATCATTGTCCGGATGTCTAATGGAATGTGTGCTTGTGTATTCTTATGCTTTCTAGAATTTTCTAAGTTAATATTTTTGGAGTCCTCAATAATTTTTACTTGTAAAAAGGAATTCTGATATCAAAAAAATTGAGAGCCTAAAATAGACCTTTTCAGCTAGTCAAAAGGACACTTGGGAAGTTTAAGGGCATGGTATGACATTAGTGTAATATGACTTACTAGCAATAATTAAGTTGAGAGAGAGAGAGAGAGAGAGAGAGATGTCTAGAGAAAAAATCATAGGTGTAACCTTTGGCCTTTGATATGTGGAATAGAGTGGAATCAAATACTTAGACACACAATGCTTTAGAGAGTTGAATTAGTAAAAGCACTATTATCTGGAACCAAAAGAGAATTTGCTGTTAGAAATGCAAAAAGAAAGAGAAAGGAAGAGAGGGAGGGAGGAAAGGAAGGGAAGAAAGAAGGAAGAACAGAGTCTTCTGGACACTTAACTTTCTAAGGAAGCAGACTGAAAATGTTTCTCAGTGGCCAAAAATGCCATATTTTCCAAGGCCCTTTTCAGAAGTAATTGAAGCAGATGATGGAAAAGGAACATATGAGCAGACCGAGTCAAAACAATAAAGAACAGTGGACTGAGCAGACAACTCGCAGGGCACAGAATGCAGACCTAATCAAGAAAAATTCCCATTCATTTACCTGGTGGAGATTCCAGATTGCTATGGAGCAGTGACTGTGATTAGCCTCTTTTTTAAAAATGGGAATATTTATAGTGGTTATTCTATCCCAGCTTCAACATTGTATGCTGTGTGTGTGTGTGTAAGAGAGAGAGAGAGAGAGAGAGAGAGGAGGGTGATGGAGTAGAATCAGAATCAGATAGAGAGCTCATTTATTCATACTTGTCTGAAAGAAGATCAGTCCTTGTTTTTGTTCAAATAAGAAACCTCTAGACTTAGTGTAGATCACACAATCCTGAACTTTGGGCCTGATGCTGATATTGAATATGACCTTTGTGGACTGAGCAGACAACTCGCAGGGCACAGAATGCAGACCTAATCAAGAAAAATTCCCATTCATTTACCTGGTGGAGATTCCAGATTGCTATGGAGCAGTGACTGTGATTAGCCTCTTTTTTAAAAATGGGAATATTTATAGTGGTTATTCTATCCCAGCTTCAACATTGTATGCTGTGTGTGTGTGTGTAAGAGAGAGAGAGAGAGAGAGAGAGGAGGGTGATGGAGTAGAATCAGAATCAGATAGAGAGCTCATTTATTCATACTTGTCTGAAAGAAGATCAGTCCTTGTTTTTGTTCAAATAAGAAACCTCTAGACTTAGTGTAGATCACACAATCCTGAACTTTGGGCCTGATGCTGATATTGAATATGACCTTTGAGAATTCTTGGAGGGGGGATGGGCATTGTCGCATTGAGAAGAACATGAATAATTATGGTCTAGAGGTCAGACTGGTATATTATATTATTGTCTCAGATCTTTCACCCCTCCTGTATCCCTGTACTTTGCTGTTTGACTTCACAGTTTCTACTATTCAAGAGGTTAGATGTGTTTCCCCATCCTGTTACTTGGTGTTTTGTCATGTGGCTTGTCCGTGAGGCAGACATGATGGCGTGCCAGTATGAAGCCTATGCTTTAAGAGGTATGTTTCACCTGTTCCTTTGTACTTTGACAATACACTTAGGCACCAGGGTTCCTGGGCTAGCTCTTTATCTAAGGGAAAGATGGGAAACAGGAAGCAGAGATGTGTCAGCCAGAGAGCTCAGCCTAACCCACCTTATGTAGCTCAGCTGAGAATAAATGCTACCATTATATGTCACTGGGAAAGTTTTGGTGGTTTATTAACAGCCATAGGTAAACTTCACTCACCATCATCCCAGAGGCTATGGTGTGGAGTATCATATCTTACTGGGGTTTTAGGTTTTTTTGTGTGTGTGTGTGTGTTTTTTTTTGTTGTTGTTGTTGAGATTTTTGCTATAGGGTGTGTGCACTCACTGAAGAGACAGAGAGTGACAGAGACATAAAACAAGAAATCATTTACCAGGAGGGATGGTAATATTGTAATCCCTTCTCCTCCATTCTCCTCTTGGGATCTTGGGTATGCATGCACACAAGCTAGCATGAGTTTCAAGCTGCCAGGTCCAGGACTTGAACTGCGGTTGGCCATGTGGGAATCTGGTGATATAACCATCTGCTGGTCCCCTGAGATTTTCCTAAGATCCTCCAGTTAGGCTTTCTACTTTATTCCATTTCTTGTCTGTTGTATACAAGTCTACTAGAGTTGTATGTTAAAAGAAAATTTTAATTGTTCACAGGAAAGGGCCATTGTCCTTGGTGTGGCATCCTAATCCTTCCTTGAAGACTTGCCTCCTGTTATTCCATACAGCCAGCACTGATATTCCAGTCTCAGCTTCCACAGAGTGCTATACTCTTTCGTGGCTGTGGACCATCACCTTCACTGTCTTCTCTTCCTGGAAAAGCCTAAAAATACTTCAAGATACTCCCCACACATCACCTCTTTTGTGACCTATAGCAGTGCTCTCGTCTGTACATCCGAAAGTTCATTCCCTACCTTTGTTATCATGCTCATCAAATTACGATGGTTTATCTCCAGGAGTGTCTCCCCACTGGGAAGAGGCTGCTTGTGGGTTGCTCTGTATGTGGACTGTCTAGTGTGCTGCTGTGACCTTCACAGAGGTCCAGTAACATCTCTTACATAGATCTCATTTCATCCGGTATCGAATAATGTTGAATTAACATAAACATTGCTATAAATGATTAACTCCTGTATGGTGTATGATATTTATAATAAGCTTGATATTTGATTAGGCATAATCCTGCCTTCTTCACACATGTCAAATAATAGCATTTATAGTAGGATAAATTTGTGAACACAGAAAATGACAATAATGGTTGAAGATAGTTGACACATCCTTGATACAGATATTGTGGGTCCTATTCAAGTGAAATCTGACAACCAGCTCACTTAAAATTAAAATGTCAAAAATCAATTATGCTTCATTCTACATTCAGACAAATTGAACTTTTCAAAATTTATTTGAAGCCCATCTTATGTCAAAAGACACCTACTCTATTATTTGAATACTGGTGAAATGTGAAAACATCGTATTTCTCATTTTAAAAATGATCGTCACACTGAATCTTTATCTGACAAAATGAGACTGGAGAATATCTGGATGTCTAAATATTGCTATAGTTAGATAACAAAATTATTGATTTCGACAAAGAACAAAGTTGTCTAAGTTTAACAGTGGAAAACTGCTCAAACGTGGGCCACACGAAGGAACTTGTGCGAAGAGGAGACCAAAGGGGAAAGTGGGGGCAGACGAGGAAAGGCTTTCTCTCATGGAGGAGTTTAGACCTGATCCGGTAAGTAGAGGTACATGTGCCTGTACAGCTCGTGGCTGTCTGTCCCCACCCTTCTTGTTAGAAGGTATAGACTTTGTATGTAGCCACCAACTTCACCTCTGGTAAGTTAATGTAGCCAGCGGTTCCTTTGTCCATCATGCCGGCCTTTTACATTTGAGAGGCCTATAGCACATGCTGTGAGTGTGTGTGAGATGATTTTGGTAGGGCTGTGGGATAGCCTAGATCTGGAGGGTTGGCTTTGTCGGGGTTACTGTCAGGATCGGCGGTAGGAATGTGTGAAGGCATGAGCTGCTGATTTGGCAATGCCTGCAGAAGTTCCATTGCAGCCCGTGCTTCAGTAGAGCTGTTCTGACAGGGTTCACTTTTGTTCCTTTGTCTTCATTTTCCATCGTTTACTCTGCCAGTGAACAGTGGTGACCTATGTGCTGCACTGAGAATCGTGTTGAAGAGTACATTCGTCAAGTTGCAAAGACATACATATGTGGAATCATAGTGCGTTTAGAGCAGGGAATGGGTATATGCACAGGGATTATGGAGGCAGCAGGTAGGGCATTAGCTGTAATATCCGAGATAGGAGTGATATCCGAGATAGGAGTTAAAGTGGTAGGTAAAAGGCCTGGTCTGAAAATTAAAGATAAACGGACATAGGCCTGGTGAAGAGGGAGGGTAGGGAGAAGTGGCTCCTGGACAGGAGGCTGGAAATAGCATACACAGGAATGGCAAGAGCCAGCTGGGGAGGGCGGATGTGGCCTGTGAGAGCGAACCAGGTCAGGTCACCAACAACCTTGGGCGTGTACCAAGTACTAGGATTTTCTAAGAACAGAGAGGAACCAATCAAGGGTTTTTCAGCATTTTTTTAAAAAATATTTTTGTTTATAGGGTATGTGGGCTCACTGGAGAGACAGAGACAGAGAGACAGAAAGTGAGAGGTCAGCCCCCACAGGGGATAGCCATGCTACAGTCCCTTCTCCTCTATTCTCCTCTTAGGATTTTGGGCATGCTGCTGGGTCCAGGACTTGAACTGTGGTCAACTATGTGGGAGTCCAGTGATATAACCATTATGCCATCTGTTGGGTTTGATCAAATTTAAAACAATGATTCTGATCACAAGAGAAGAGCTTGGAGAGGAATTAAAGGAATGGCATTGATGATGTCATTTAGGAAACGTCAGTGGTCTCAGTGAGAAGCACTGCGAGACTGAACCATCAAAAGGTTGGAATAGAAGTTTCAAAGGTGAAATAAGTAGGCTTTGATCAGATACAGTGGATTTAAACTGGTATGCATTTAGAAACTGCCTGTTAAACATTAGATGGGCTATTGGTTTGCGAAGGCTCTTTTAAGTTTTCAAAGGCTTTTAAGCATTAAAAGTGTATGCAAGAATATCAGATACTTTCCAACATCTGTTGAACTTTTCTTCCTTTTATTAACTTACACATTGGGTTTTTCTGATTTATTTTTGAATACTGACGTATCCTTTTATTTTGAATGTAAATTCTAACATGGTTAGAGAAGATTGGTCTTTCAATATACTGTAGCATCTTTTTCTCTAGTACTTAAATGTCAGAAATTCAATTCTATTTTTCCTAAGAGATAGAGGTTTCTAATTTTGTTAAGTTTTTGTGTAAGGGATATATTCACTTCCTGAAGAAATTATCTTAAATGATGATATATGTTTATTAGGTCTAGCATATAGTTAGATTTAAAAAAAAGTTATAAAGTTATCTTTTTACCATATGTGTTTATTATGCTATGTGGGGATTTAGTTTATCATCAAGATGAATTATATAACTTGAAGCATAATATTTTCATTTTAAATTATCATGGAGATGCCGAGTCCCTCCTTTGCTTTTATTATATAGAAATTGACCGTATCAGTCATAGCAGTGACTTATTAGGTGCTGGGTCATCAACTCCCTAATATAAAATTATTCACATGGGAAGATACACACTCATAGCAGAGGCAAAGAACATACTGGAAAAACAGGCTGTGGACTATTTTACGTGCCAGGGAGTGTGTTGCTGTAAATGAGCTCTTCCATTTGTTTCTTTACGGCTGTCTTTTTATCCTCAAAGTTGTTATTTCTTCATCTGCTTTTTCTTTCACTTGAGAGCAATTGGTTCATTAAAAGACAAAGGAACTGCTAAGAATGATCTACCAGAAAAAAAAAAGTTATGATACCTTACTCTAAAGTGGAGCACACTAAGTTGAACTATTCTATTGCTTCTTTATCTTACTGGGACATTGGCTAGGATTTTACTCTAATTGTTGCATACCGTTAGTTAAATATCTAGAGCTTAAATAGTTAAGCCATTTTGCTAAAAATGTATAAAACACATTGCAATAATGACAACAAAAAAACTTCTTATCTAAATTAAATATCAGTTTTCTATTTCTGTATTAAGAAATCACCAAAAAAATTAGTAGCTTTAAATTACTCATATGTATTCCATTTCTCTGGGATGACTTAATTGTGTCTCCTGCTCAGGGTGTCCCAGGGCTGCAGTGGAACTGTTTGGTTGGGGTTGCAGTCTTCTCTGGAGGTTTGATGGGGGAAAAAGTTGTTAACTGATTTCATTTCCTTGTGGCTGTGTAACTGAGTGCCTGGTATTTTGCTGGCTATCAGCCTGGGGCTGCCTGAAGTTCCTTGCTACCTGGATCTCTCCAACATGCCTCAGGTTACTTTATAAACTTCTTGAAGAGAGTTTCTTGCTTCAGGAAGGTCCAGCATTCTTTTTCTTTTTTTTTTTTTTTTCTGAAGGCTTTCACCAGAATAAATCATTCCTCCTCTCCCAGAATAATCTCCCTTTTAATTAGACAAAACTAACTGCCTTGGGATCTTAATTACATCAGCCAAATTCCTTCACTGTTGTCATATTGTTTCAGCTCTGAGTAAGACACGGGTTTTATTCTAACTCAAGGAACAGTGCAGAATTCCCAGGGGTTCCCCGCCGGCCTACCCACCACAGACTTTATTTGTTTCTCTTATTTTTATCTTACAACACACTAATGTTTCTTAGAAAGTTATGTTTCCTTTTACTGTGAGGGACAGGGCCAGTTGACAAAGGCTGCACCTGTCACTTGTATTCAAGAGATAATTGCATGGGCTTTCAGTTTAGACCCTCTGCTTTTCAGTCTCCTCTCTCTGCCCTGTGTGTCAGGTATTTAGGACCACTTGCTGTTCCCCAAATATGTCAGGTTTGGGCACATGATTTATTGTGACTTATTCTTGTGCAAATGTTAATGCTTAAAAACCTTCCCTTGGCCATGTTTAGTCCTCTTTTAAGACATCGCTAAAATGACACACTCTGTATTGGAGATTTGCTAACTTTGTCAGGCAGAGATAATCATTACTTTCTCTGTTCTCATGTTATTTGTACAAGTACTTTTCATATCAACTTTTATCTGGGATTTTAGCTATTTGTTTATAGACCTGTTTCCCTCCTCCCTTTATATCAGGAATCAAGGCTTTCTCTATACTGAGTCTCTATTTCTATCGCCAGTGCAGGACTTGGCACTTAGTAAATACTCAGTAGATGAAATTTATTGCCAGACAGAAAGAGCACCCCCCACTGAGGCATGGTCATTCTGCATACTGCTTCCTCTATTTCTCCATCCCATCACGACTTTTGGTCCACACGCACATGTGCCCAGTGTATCTGTCAAGTTGCTAGGGCCAGGACTTGAGCCACAGTTAGCCATGTGGGATTTAGCTACCTACGCACAGTGCTTAGTCACTGTACTACAGGGCCAGCCCACCAGAAATTAAACTGAAGTGAATGAATGAGACTAGACTAAGAAGATAACAAAATAATTCTTAAGAAAAAAGTAAAAGGTGGGGGGCCAGCAGTTAGTGTAATGGCTATGTCGCTGGACTCCCATGTAGTCGACCGTGGTTCGAGTTTCCGACCTGGTAGCTTAAACTCATGCTGGGCACGTGTGTGTGCGTGCCCAAGATCCCAAGAGGAGAATGAAGGAGTAGGGATTGCGGCGTGGCCATCCCCCCAGGGGTGATTTCTCGCTTTCTGTCTCTCTGTCTCTCCCTGTCTTTTTGGCGAGCGCACGTGCCCTACAGCAAAAACCCGGGGACCCGTGCCCCCCAGCAAAAACCCCCCAAAAAAAAAAAAAAAAAAAAAAAAAAAAAAGAAAGAAAGAAAGAAAAAAAGTAAAAGGAAATAGGTAAATAACATTGTAAACAGAATATAGTGACAGAACAGGGTTTTATCATGATTTGAAGTTAAGAATATGGAGAATAGTGAAAAATATTTGAAAGGTCAGATAGTTGAAGTTCTTGAATTTTCTACATTTTTAGAAATGTGGACTTCATGGAGATTTGAATCTAGAAGGGAAAAATAAAATAATCCTTCAGATACATGATTATAAATTGTGAAAACCTCTGTAACAGGTAAGTACCATGTGCTATAATAATAATAATTATCAAGGGGACCTGATCTAGCAGAGGACACTTATTCAAGATGAGACCTGAAGTCGAACTGGAGTTACCTAGTTGAAGCATGAAGGCTGGAAGATGATCAGGTTAGAGATGAAGGTCAGACTGAGGTCCCACAGAGCCTGCATGTACACCATCATTACCATTTTGGTCTTCATCTTATAGTAATGGAGGATACTGAGAAATGTTAAGTGTAGTAGGCTTAGGAAAAGGATAAAGGAGAGAGAAAGAATTCAATTTCTTTTTTTAAATTGAAGAATTATGTATTTCATTTTATTTATTATCATTATTCTTCAATATGACCAGAGAGAGAGAAAGCAAACTGCTAAGTCCAGGACTTGAACTGTGGTCAACCATGTGGGAGATATTGGTACCCTAACCACCATGCCATTTGCTGGCCTCTAATTTGTTTTTTTAAAAAAGGTCTCTCAAGGGGTTGGCCTGGTTGTCTAGTGGTTGAGGGAGCCAGATCCCACATGCCAAACTGTATGGTTTGATCCTGGCCCGACAACTGGGAAAACATGAAAGGCGTGTGTATGCATGTGTTCCCAAAGTCCTGATAAGGTATAGAAACAGGAGAAGAGATTGCACCATGACTACAACTACTGGGAGGTGCTTTCTTCCTCTTCTTCCTATCTGTCTTTCTCTGGTGAGTACATGTACCTTCTGGCAAATTTTTTTTTGTTTGTTTTAGCGCATGTGTACTCATTGGAAAGAAACAGAAAGAAAAAGGGGAAAGTAAGAAATCACCCCCAGGGGGATGACCACAGTGCAATTTCTTCTTTATTCTCTTCTCAGAGTTTTGGGCATGCACACACAAGTATCTGGCATATCTTCAAGCCACCAGGTCCAGGACTGGAACCATATCCCATGTGGGATCCAGCCACCTTTACCACCACACCAATTAGCTTGTCCCAGACTGGCAAATTTTTATAAAATCAAAGTAAATGTAAAATCTGCCTGAAGAATAGATTAAAAGAGTACAAGAGTAGCCTCAGGCAGTAGTCTCTACACAGGAGATCACTTTAATAATGAGTGGGCTGATCCCAGTAACTCAGTCTAGGTAAGGTGGAGATGCTTAAGAGAACTGACCATTTTCAAGACATTTTGTGGAGACTCAGTTGACAGAAATTGGGTTAGAAAAGGGAGATGTTTCCAGTTTCCACAACTATGCCAGCAGTGGTACTCAGAACAATGAAATATGAACATATGTGGAGAGGTTGAAGTCTGTGAGGTTTGTTTTGAAAGTGTTGAAGTGGAGAGGCTGAATGGCCTGTAGTTATTTATGTGTCTTGAGCTCATAGGAGAAGCCGTATAGGAGATGAGGTTTCTCATACATTTATGGTAAACTGCTTTATGACAACCATGCCAAAATGTTCAACATCATTAGTTATCAGGCAAATACACATGAAAACCATAATGATATACCTCTTCACAACCACGAGGATAGCCATCATTTAAAAAACAGAAAACAAGTGTTGAGGATGTGAAGAAATTGAGGCTCTCATATATTGCTGGCTAAAATATACAATGGTGCAGCTGCTGTGAGCAGTTTGGCACTTCCTCAATAACTTAAGTATAGAAATAGCCATTATGCCAGCAGGCGGTGTAATGGTTAAAGTGCTGGACTCCCACACGCTGACTGTAGCTTAAGTCCTGGACATGGTGTCTTGAAACGTGTGCTAAGCCCAAGTGCATGCATGCCCCAAATCCCAGCAAGAGAATGGAGGAGAAGAATTGTGGTGTGGGCATTCCCCAGGGGGTGATTTCTCACTTTTCTTTGTCTCTCTCCAGTAAGCATGTGTGTCCTATGGCAAACACATTAAAAAAAAAAAGTAATATGATTATGATGAAGCAAGTCTACGCCTAGATATATACCCAAAATAACTGAAAAGCAAATAATTGGTATGGTAATATATATAACAGCATTATTGACCATAATTAAAAGGTGAAAGCAACCCAAATATTCATCAACAGCTAAATGAATAAATAAGATGTGGTATATCTATTCAATGGAATATTCTCCAGTCATATAAAGGGATGAAGTACTATTGGATGCTACAACATGAATGAACATGGAAAACTTTATGCTAAGTGAAAGAGGCAGACATGAAAGACCACATTTTGTAGGATTCCTTTTACATGGAACATCCAGAATAGGCAAAACCACAGAGATACAAAGCAGAGCCGTGGTTGCCAGAGACTAGAGGGTGGAGGGAGATGGGAGGAACTGCTTAACGGGCACAGGGTTTCCATGTGGCATGATAACATTCTGGAACCAGATAGTGGTGATGGCTGAATAGCACTGTGAAGTTACTCAGTGCCACTTTAAGGTGGTAAATGTTACACTGTGTATAATTTACCACAATTTTAAGAAAAGATAGTGAGATTCACTGGCATCTAGATATGAACAAAGGCCTTGCAATGAGGTCACCTAGGGGGACGATGTAGGTAGGCTAAGAACAGCCGCTATGACGAAGGTTGAAGGAAGTCTAACACATTAGGGATAGGTAGGAGGGAGAGGGCTTTAGTACTGGACGCTAGAAAGGGGTACCTTGAGAGGTGGGAGAGAAAATAGAACAATGTGGTATTATCATGTTGTAGTAACTAAAAATACTGCTGAAGGCTCTGGAAAAGAGTAACAGGATCAAAGCTTTTCCTTCTTTTAGGAAAACAAGTCTGACAATTGTAGGCAAAGAAGATTGGGTGAGATAGTGGAAGAGGCGGAGGCAGTTAAGGACTGCATATTCCTATGGAAAAGACAGGTAATTGGAGCAGTGTCATGGAGGCAGAAAAACGCTGGCCCCATGCTGGATTTGACTGAGGCGAGAGGAGGTCTTAATTAAAGCTGGTTGGGCTCTTACAGTTTAGTGATTTGGACACTGGAAATTTTATTACCAGGAAGATAAAGATTCAGTATTTCCCAGGCCTGTGTATGGACCTTTTTGAATCAGACAATTTTTTAGGCTTGTACCATTTTTTAGTTATAGTAGATTTAGTTTTTTTCTTTCCCCCCCAAAAAAAGGTAATGGAGACTGCACATTATATATAAAAAATAAACCTATGAATTTCCAAAAAAAAATTTGTACCAGAATAAACTCATACTTCAATTCCATTTCTGCAAGAGTTTTTTAAAGTTCCTCATAAATATACACTATACGTGGGGGGTATTGAACTCTCACCTATCTATATATTCCTCTTTCAAATTTCAGGAGGATCTTCTCCAAATTTAGGGACTACCTCAGCTTTCATTAATCAATATTTTAAGTGAAGTTACATAGATCTCTATCTTTAACTTTTAAGATTTTCTCTTCATGTAGAAGGACTATGTATCACAGAGCTAGAAGGTAAATAGAGATCATTGATCTAATTTTGATTTTTCTGCACCTGATGGGGGATCAGAGAGGACCTTTTTGTACCAATGGAGTCATGACCCTCGGAATTTTTCCTTCTTTAGTTTTGTCCTACCTCTGTCAGCTGTCCCTCTGACACATATCTGACATGGCAGAGATCTCAGTATGGAGCATTTATTTTATTTAGTAATAAAGCACATGTGAAATATGTACTGTGTACCAAGTACTGTTTTAGATGTTGGCTATAAAGTAAAAGCAAATGAATCATGACCCCCAAAGTTTGCTATTTGAAGGAAAGGTTAGTTTCTTGTACTCATTTTCACATTGCATAGTATAATTGTTTCCTTGGCTAGAGCTGATTAAACAGAAAATAACATTTTAAATATGTGTGTGTGAGTGTACACATATAAACACATCTAAATCTTTGTCTATATAGCTACACACACACACACACACACACAGAACTACTCAGGAAAGAGGACTTGGAATAAGTCTCCCATAAACATGAATAAATCCATAGACTATGGGCTTCAAGATTTAGTCAATGTCATAACCACATGCCCTCAGCATCACAATTCTTCTGCGTCTTAGAGTTGTATCTGTATTTAGTACAGTGTGGTGTAACTTGGGGGTGTGGGATCAGGCATTGGGTTCTCTTCTTTCAGATTCTCTCATCTCAAAGCTGTTCCTTGATATTATTTTTTAAGACACTTTATTTATTTATTTTTTGCCTTAAACTTGTAAATTTTCACTTTATGAAAATAGACAGTAGTGCAGAGGCAACCCAGACAGGAAGTTTCCCGGCTGAAACCTGGAGACCTCCCTGAGTATGCTGGACACATCATGCTTGCCTGTAATTAGGGGATGAGGATGGATTGCAGCACCAAACCCTTTTGGGAGTACTCTATTTCTTTTGCTCATAGGAGAAATAATAATAATAATAACATAAAAGTTTATCACTGTTTCCTGATGTTTATCAAATTGTTTGATTTGATGTAATGTCTATTTGTCTGGCATGCAAGTGTAATTTTATTTCTAATACAGTCTTGATATGATGGATGCTTTCACCCTGTGGTTCACGAAAATATCGTTAGCCAACTCGTATCTCATCCTGTTCAGAGATTAAGCATTTATTTATTCAATCAGTTTGTTCATTCAACTTACAATGTGACTAGAAGTCCGGTGTGAGCTTCAGCATTTATAATTTCATTGTAGTTAATAAAGGCAAGCATTTGTATACCTACATAGCATAACACTTTTGACAGATCTGTGCAGTGTCCTGAATCACAAACTAAATTGTTCTGTAGCAAAATATAGGAACGTTGACATTAAGTGGGATAAATAAAGGCTTCGAGTAACCTCATGTCCATGTAGGTCATGGCTATTTTGTCTCCAATTGAGTTACAAAGAGGTTTTGGATTTTCTGATGTGTATGGATTTTGGAATCTCAGATAAGGGCATGTTTGCTTGTTTACAAACAAGGTGGACAAGATGCAGTGTCTGCTCTCAAAGCATATTGCTTCATGTTGTGTCCATTGGCCTTTTTCTGTTGGCTGAGTCACCTCCAATGTTTTTAGATTGGAAAAGAGATGGGAGTGACTTACTGACTTAATAACTGAAAAGTCTGCCAGGTTTTGTATTCAGGGCTCCAATGATGCCATTTGACTGTGTTTCTCTGAATCTTCTACATGCCTTTTGTTTCCAAGGTTTCCATATCTCTCATTAGCAGCCTTCAGAATGCTCTAGGCTACCCCCTTGTGGTGGCTAAGATGGCTAAAGCCACTCCTTTCACATTGAAGTTTTTCAGTCCAGTGCTCCAGCAAAAACCTTGTGGCATTTCATTGACTATGATTAGATCACATGTCCGTTTTATTTTGCCCAGTTTATTTCTTCTGTGAGAGATGCCAGAGAGAGAGAATCTCCAACGTGGTCTTGATGTTGTGATCCAGCCCCAGTTTGAGCTAGCTATGCCCAGCAAACACAGAGAGGTCTCTGGACTTAAACCCAGAAACTTCCCATGTGAATCTGCCTTGAAGGGTGTTGTTTTTTCACATCTCTATCACTCTCCCCTGTTTCCCCACATGCCTGTCTTCACCACTCTCCCCTGTTTCCCCACATGCCTGTCTTTGAGCTAATCACTAGGTAAGGGGGATGAGACATGCTGATGGACTTTGGCTTGGACCACCTGCTTCATCCTGAGCAGGCAGGTCAAGCACGAAAATGAAGCAGGTGTTGCTTTCTCCCAAACAAAACCCCCAGCCGTTGCCAGAGGACATGGGAAACACAGGGTGGTGAATAATAAAGATCCTCCCACAGACTGACCCTAGATTTTCTTTGTAATTAAAATTCTTCTGGTGGAATATAGTGGGATTATTCTCAATACCTGTTCAGCTTTTTCTAGCTTTCCTCCTGATCATACATCAAAACTTTCCACTCTTTCATATGTAACAAAATATAAAAGATTCTGTAGGTCTAAAACCAAATTTAAACCGTGCTCATCATCAAGCTGTCATTAGTAGAAACCCATGGTATCGTCAGCTACGGTGTGGCCAGCCTTGGGCTTTGGGCAGTATCTTCAGAGAAGAAATCCTTAAAGACCCTGCCTAGATTTCTTTTCTTTTCTTTCTTTTTCTTTTTCTTTTCTTTTTTTAGCCCAGGATGGGTAACTCACAGCTCCCTTGCTCATCATCAAGCTGTCATTAGTAGAAACCCATGGTATCGTCAGCTACGGTGTGGCCAGCCTTGGGCTTTGGGCAGTATCTTCAGAGAAGAAATCCTTAAAGACCCTGCCTAGATTTCTTTTCTTTTCTTTCTTTTTCTTTTTCTTTTCTTTTCTTTTTTTTTTTTTTTTTTAGCCCAGGATGGGTAACTCAAAGCTCCCTATCTAGATATGTTGCGAGTGTTATTATTTTACAGTTTTCATAGAGAAGCAATGTTTGTGAGGGTTAAGAACATAGACTCAGGAGCTAGACTTCCATGGTGGGAACCTTGCTTCTATCACTTGGATGAGTTTCTAAACCCCCGTGTGCCTCAGTTTCCTCCTATGGAGGGGGAATATAACGATTGCACTTACCTCACTAGGCTGTTAGGAGAATCGCATGAATATGCACAAAGTACTTAGGAAGGGGACTGACCCGTAGTAAATGCGCTATAATCATTAGCTCATTATTCTTCCATTGGGTAACACTAACTCTGCAATTTACTTTAGTAAAGTAAAAATTTTTATAGCACGGACATTAACATTTCTGTGTCCTCTTGCCCTGTATTTATTATGAATAATACCGTTTGTCTTGTTGTCAGGCTAAAATTTAAAAAAAAAGAAAGCCAACCATAATTCTTTCCAAAGCATTTATTTTGACACCAGAGATTCTAGTCAGCTTTACAAACTTAGAGAGTGGAAATCCTTCCTGAACTGATGGAAAATGAATCCAATTTCAAATCCCAAACCAGACTCCTATTTTCAGTGTTATTCTTTCCCTGAAAGACAAAACCTGATGCTTTCTCAGTGTATATAAAACAAATTTTAAAATCTATATAGGGCATAGTGTTTACCACCCACCCCTGTCCGTGGTTATGAATATCACAAATTCTTTAAATTTCCCAAACATGAGATAAATGTCAGGCCATTCTATAAATTGACTTTATGAAGCATTTCAGAGCTGAGCCTTCTGACATTCACACCAATGTTTCCATAGTAACTAATGTGTTCGGAAGGGGAGAAGCAGGAGATGAAAAACAAAGGAGACCATCCAAATAAAAGAGATGCATAAGTAAGGGAGGGAGGAGGCGCTATAAACTTTGAACTATCATTTCTTGCAAGAGACAACATCCTCGTTCAGATAGGAGGCCTCCCCTGCGGCTAACGGACTTGGGGTGTCTTACCAGAACAACTCCCAAAGCAGGATCAGCTGGCCCCTGATGACTCTCAGACAGTGACTCATTAATGCCAATTGGGACTAGTCCCTCCCTCCTCCTCTTATTTTAATATTTCCCCCTCTGTTTTGAGGTGTCTTAGATACATACCATGGCAGCAGTGAGGTAATCCGTGCCTGTCACTAACCTGTCAAAAACACGCGGTATCAAGTCAATTTAAAGAATAGTTAGAAGGCAGAGTGGGGGAACACGGGTGTTCATGGAGATTACAGCTGTTTGCAAACACAGAAGCAAAGAACGCTAGAATGCTTCTAAAGTGTAGGTTCTGTTTCCAACTCTTAACAAGTGGTCCCCTACCAGTTGCATTCAGAAGCAGGTTTTAATGATCACGTCTTCTCTTGTGATGTCTCGAGCACAGCATTTATGTCTTAAGGAAATCGACAAATCTATGTCTACTCATATCTGTTCAATCCCCCAGTTGTCTGTGGGTCGGTCAGGTAAATGGCTGGAGAAGGGTAGGTAGGTGTTTTTCTGAATCATTTGGGTCAGAGGTAGGGAGAGGGGAGGATGCTCATAGACACTGTACACTCAGGGAAAAACAGGCACTTGTGGTAAGAAAAACTGTGAGTCTCCAAAATATACAACTCCTAATCCTCGAAACCTGTGGTTCTGTTACCTTATATGGCAAAGAGGTGCTTTGTAGAGGTGGTGAAGTGAAGGATCTTCAGCTTGGGAGGGTAGCTTAGATTATCCAGGTGGGCCCCATGGAATCACAGGGTCCTTATAAGAGGGAGGCAGCAACGTGAAAGAAAAGCGATGAAGGATGCGGAAGCTTGAGGGGTTGAAGATCCACGAATTGAGCAGAGCATGCAGCCTTTAGATACTAGAAAAGACATGAAAGGGACCAGCAGATGGTCTAATGGTTATGTCACTGAACTCCCACGTAGTCGACCTCCGTTCGAGTCCTGGACCCAGTGACTTGAAACTCATGCCAGGCATGTGTGCGTGTATGCCCGAGATCCTGAGAGGAGAATGAAGTAGAAGAGATTGTGGCATGGCCATCCCCTCTGGGGGTTGATTTCTCACTCTCTGTCTGTCTCTCCAGCAAGTGTACGTACGCTATAGCAAAAATCTCTTGTAAAGGAAAGGAAAAAAAAAGGACAAGAAAAAAAAACTCAAGGGTTCTTTGGGGGTGCTTACAGAAGGACAGTAGCAGCCCTGCTGACCCTTGCATTTTAGTCCAGTGAAGTGGATTTTGGACTTCGCACTCCAAAAGGGTAAGACACTAAATGTGTGTTGTTTTAAGCCACTAATTTGACAGCAGTGGTAGGACAATAATACAGGACTGTTAGCTGTCTCTAGTCTCACGTGTCCTCTAGGGCAGGTGATTTGGTATTTACTCTCATCCAGCAGAAGTGGAGCCATCCCCGATGGCTCTGAGCATTTCTGGCCTGCTGTGTGTCACAAACCAAGGGTCTTGGAGGTGGGTCTCTCTCTCTGTGATACTTCAGGGGCCTTAGATCTGGGCACCAGGAGAGCTCTGGTCACAGGAAGGCCAGCTGCTAAAGTGAGCAGGCCTCCTAAAGCCCTCGCTTGCACCCCGGGGGAGGCCAACTGCCTGCAGGGTCTGGGTGAACAGTCCTTCCCAGAGACAGCAGTCTGCGGCGCTCACATGCCACGTCTTTGTGAAAGTTAAACTGTTCGCTGGGTAAACTGCCTTGTCTTTCCACCTTGTCTGTGTCTCAAGGTCAGACTTTATGCTCTGTGGGCATCTGTAAACCCCACAGTATCTAGTACCACGCTGGGCACCCAGTAGATGCCATGAGAAACAGCAGCTCCTCCTCCTCTAAGCTGCCGCTTTAGTGGGTTTTCTTTTTCCCCAACTCTTTTACTCTTTATAGGTGTTGTGTCATGTGTGAGATTTTCTGTCACCCAGTGCTTACCAGGGGGAAATCTTACATCACTTTGATACATGCAGACACGGAGACTCGAAAGCTAGACCCCATGGGTTACAAGGTAGGAGGAGGCAGGACTGGGCTCTGACTCCAGCTGCGTCTTTGTCTCTTCCACTTTTAATTGCTGTCTTGCTGAAGCAACACAGTGCAAGTGTCAGTGGCCTTTCTTCCCGCTGGCTCTCAGCAAATGTCCTTTACCCTCTGAGCTCCAGGGATAGCCCTTACTCCTCCTCATGCAGAAGAGCAGGTGGCTGGAAAGGGTAAAGGCTTGAAACCAGGTGGGAGGGGTCCTTTAGGTCCTGGAGCACCCTAGATTTTAGACATTAATTTAGATAGAAATTCGAAGTCTGTAAATCAGCACATTCCTATAGCTTTCTAATTTCTTGGTTTATCTTCATCTGGTTTCTTCTGTGATAGGCAGATTTTTAAGAGGACTTATAAGACTCAAGTATTGGTGCCTCCACAGCTCCCATCATTTAAGCCCTAATTTGCAATGTAATGTGCTAGGAGGTGGAACTGCTGGGAAGTTATGCCCTAATAGAGAGGTCAGTCCCTCCCTCTGCCATGTGATGATATGGCAAGAAAGTATCCTTCTGCAAACCAGGAAAAGGACTTTTACCAGGATCTGGACTGACTAACAACTTGATCCTAGACTTCCCAGCTTCCAGAACTGAGAAATAAGGCCTATTTAACCATCTAATTTATGGTATTTGTTACAACAGCCCAAACTAAAACACCTGTATAATCCCCTCTCCTATGAATAGGATGAAATATCACTCCATGATTAGGTTCTTAATCGGTGACCTTTGAATGACTGGAATGATTTTTCTGGGTGGGCCTGACCTAATCAGGCGAGTTAAGAGAATGGGAGTGTGAGAGGGTGTGTGGAGGACACCATGTAACAAGGACAGGAGAATGGACTCTAGGAGCTGAGGCTGATTCTTGGCCCACAGCTGTCAAGGCAATAGGACCACAAAGCAATGAATTCTGGCAGCAATCTGAGGGAACTTGAAAGTGAATAGAGTGAATAGTTACATCGTGGGGGTGCTTCGGGGTGAAGATGCAGCTGGTCGACACCTCGAGTCCAGCTTCCTAAGATCTTAGAAGGAGAACTCCGTGCACTTGACTGACCTATGAACACTGAGATGACAAGCATGTATTGATTTAAGCTGCTAAGTTTGTGGTAATTTGTTATTCATAACAATAGAAGACTAATACATCTTCCTGAAAATCTTGTAAAAGAAAACCACCCCAGCTGGGCTGGGAAGGAAAAGGAAAGAAGGTTCACTCCTGTTGAGATATCTGAGGGGTAAAACTTGAAACCACCTAATACATTGAGAAGAACACTCCCATTTGGCCCAAGATTTGTTTTAACAGGGATGTGACTCTCTTCAGTAGTGTAATGTATCATTTCTGATCACCTTCTTTAAGGGAGAACTCTGAGGGAAGCTTTTGGGACCGTTGAAGTCATCTGAACCCCAAATATACTTACCAAAAAAGGTAGAGAGCAGCTACGCTCAGAATGCCACTGGTCCCTCACTGCTCACTCGCCCTTACATGCTTGCTTTCATACTTGGGGGTGCTGAGTGTGTACCCTTGGTGGGACCTGCTAGTTTCAAGGGAGTCATCCTTAGACTTCCTGCTCCTGGGAGACTTCTGGGCCTCTTTAAAGAGCCAGAGTTGAAGGAACATATTTGGGGAGAAGGGGCCTAGCCAAAATACAGGAGAACCCCATTTAAGAATTGCCCCAGGCTTTGAACCTGAGAAGGTGAATGCTGGTCAGGGCGAGGTTCTGTCTAAATAGTAACTTTGACTCAGACCTCCCCCTGGGGAAGAGTGGGATTGGGGAGTGAGAGGCCTCTCTCTACCTGAGGGGGAAACTGAAGTAGCCGAGACCTTTGCTTCCTTCCTTCAGAAGATGAAGCAGGCCAGGCAGTCACTATGCATCTGGGAACCTGTTTGCTTAAGCAAGTCACATCCCACTGATATTTGAGTTTATTCTCACACACTCCTACGGAGAGTAATTATATTCTTTACCAGTATATCAGCCTTACTTAATTCTTTTAGTTTTTTCTCCACTTTGCTTCAAAAAGACACAACATTCTCCCACGTTTAAGGCAAACTTAACCAAGAAGATGCTCGTTCTCTCTTTAAAAGCAGTGGCTTTGTTCTGGTTTTGACATCAAGTAAGGGTTACTTTGGAATTGTTTTCTTGCCTCCCTCCCATAATTATATTTTTCAATATTTTCTGGAAAATTTCAGACACACAAAGCCAGCTTTATTCAGTTCTATCTCTCAAACTCTGGCAGGAAATTCATATCTCTTATTTTCCCCACCAGAATAATATATTCCCTATGGGGAAATTTAGCTCCATTCATTAGGAGTCAAGTATAAAAAGATAGCTACAAAGACACATAAAGGAGAGGTGATGAATTCTTTAGAAAAGACGTGACAATGCATTTGCTAGCCTGCGTGATGTAGTTCCCTTGGAAAGTGCTGGAAAGTAGGATATGAAGAAGCCAGGTCGCTGCACTGTGCAATTCACCAGAAGGGTTTTGAGGATATTTGATTTGGAAACACCATTCTTCCTTTTCATAAAATTCAGCATGTTCCTAATCATTGTATTCCAGATATTGAACACAAGCTTTTAATCCCTTCTGCCAAAATGTTTTGCACCCATTTGAACACTTCTAAATTGAAATCTGAAATTAGTATTCATTGAAAACTGGTGTGACACAAAGAAAGGAACATGAATGAGACCTCCTAAACCATCTCTGCATTTCCAAGTGCATGTTCAATTCTTTAGGAAAGTCATTGTTATCGGTTTAGGGAAGATTTTTTTTCAATTCCCAAGTGCCACCTCCAGAGGGCACAGCTGTCTCAAAAAAAAAAATTATTTATTTATTTTTAAATGTTCCTTCAGATTGCCCAAGCTCTTGAGCAAGGACTCTACAATCTGATTATGATTTCTGGGATCCAGACTTGAAATAATTTTATGCAATATAGTTTATTTTCCTTTAAATGTTATGATGGTCAATTTTTTCCAACCATTTAACATGTATTCTATTTTTAACTTAAAAAATAAACCCAATTGTTAATTTGCCCTGGATTTAAAAATCTTTCTGACTCTCTCCAGGTTTAAGTTAATAACTTCAAACACTCAAGCAGCAAGCACCTTTTAATTTTTTAAAAATACATTTTAAAGTTTATTTGCATGATTTTTGCATTCCTGAGAGCTTGCAGTAAAGGCTCTAGGTCTCCTAAAAAACAATAATAAAAAGTGTGAAATGTGCTGTATTTTCCATGTAATATTTGGATTTAGTGCTCAACACATTCTTGCAGATTATGGTATTATATTCAGAGTAAATGCCTTGGAAGCTTTTTACTCCTGAAGCTACACAAAACATCTGGGGGACTTATTTTTGCAGCATTAGAATTTATGGTGACAATTTATTTAAAAATGCTTTTAATCATTTGCAAAGGAGGGGAAGTTGACATGAATTTGCCGAGAAAAGAATGGCATTATTTTCTTCTAGACTGTACATTAAGCGATTCACTCTCTCCCTCCTTTGTCTCATCCATCTCTGCTGTGTTTAGTGTGAAATTGAATCGTGTAAGGCTAAAATCTAAGAGGGAGAGCTGGAGAGTCAGACAAACAATTTACATATATTTCTTTCTTGTGTTTTCTTTCAAGCGTTCACTTACTGCTCACTTTGGGATATATATATTTTTTCCCTGTTATTTTTTTCAGTTAAGATTATACACAAAGAAACTGGCAACAGGATGTGAAAAGAACTGTTTTCAAGTATTTAAAACTGCTTAAACTCTATTTGTAAGAAAAATCTTTTTAGGTTTTGGAAGCTTGTCTTCCATGTTGGCCTGGAACATTTTGGAAATAAATACAGAATGGATGCCAAAAGTTTTTAACTCTCCTGTCTGTGTACATCTTATAAAAATGGGTAAGATAGAGCAGGCACCAAAACACCTCCTAAACCATCTCTGCATTTCCAAGTGCATGTTCAATTCTTTAGGAAAGTCATTGTTATCGGTTTAGGGAAGATTTTTTTTCAATTCCCAAGTGCCACCTCCAGAGGGCACAGCTGTCTCAAAAAAAAAAAATTATTTATTTATTTTTAAATGTTCCTTCAGATTGCCCAAGCTCTTGAGCAAGGACTCTACAATCTGATTATGATTTCTGGGATCCAGACTTGAAATAATTTTATGCAATATAGTTTATTTTCCTTTAAATGTTATGATGGTCAATTTTTTCCAACCATTTAACATGTATTCTATTTTTAACTTAAAAAATAAACCCAATTGTTAATTTGCCCTGGATTTAAAAATATTTCTGACTCTCTCCAGGTTTAAGTTAATAACTTCAAACACTCAAGCAGCAAGCACCTTTTAATTTTTTAAAAATACATTTTAAAGTTTATTTGCATGATTTTTGCATTCCTGAGAGCTTGCAGTAAAGGCTCTAGGTCTCCTAAAAAACAATAATAAAAAGTGTGAAATGTGCTGTATTTTCCATGTAATATTTGGATTTAGTGCTCAACACATTCTTGCAGATTATGGTATTATATTCAGAGTAAATGCCTTGGAAGCTTTTTACTCCTGAAGCTACACAAAACATCTGGGGGACTTATTTTTGCAGCATTAGAATTTATGGTGACAATTTATTTAAAAATGCTTTTAATCATTTGCAAAGGAGGGGAAGTTGACATGAATTTGCCGAGAAAAGAATGGCATTATTTTCTTCTAGACTGTACATTAAGCGATTCACTCTCTCCCTCCTTTGTCTCATCCATCTCTGCTGTGTTTAGTGTGAAATTGAATCGTGTAAGGCTAAAATCTAAGAGGGAGAGCTGGAGAGTCAGACAAACAATTTACATATATTTCTTTCTTGTGTTTTCTTTCAAGCGTTCACTTACTGCTCACTTTGGGATATATATATTTTTTCCCTGTTATTTTTTTCAGTTAAGATTATACACAAAGAAACTGGCAACAGGATGTGAAAAGAACTGTTTTCAAGTATTTAAAACTGCTTAAACTCTATTTGTAAGAAAAATCTTTTTAGGTTTTGGAAGCTTGTCTTCCATGTTGGCCTGGAACATTTTGGAAATAAATACAGAATGGATGCCAAAAGTTTTTAACTCTCCTGTCTGTGTACATCTTATAAAAATGGGTAAGATAGAGCAGGCACCAAAACAGAGTGCATTCTGTGAGAAACTATGCTTAGGAAATGATGTTAGCTGAATGTGTCAAGAGAGGCCTTGAAATATCTCTCAAGTCAAGTTAAGCCATGAATGAGCCATTCAGGGCTCACGTGTATGGGATAGAAGCGTAATTAGCAAATCCACAAGTTATCCCTCTTCTATTTCAATTCAAAAAACTAAATGTTAGCTTAATGATCTATTCCTAGGCCCCTGTGTTAGCCTTGTCTCCCTAGGGGGACTGTGAAAGATCTTTGATGGCAATGAACTACATCTGATACATTGTTTTCTCTGTTTGATTAGAGTAAGGCGCCCCCCCCCTTAGGCCCAAAAGATCTCCCATAAATAGTGACTGATGAATTGGTAGCCTATGGAATTGTTGACCGGGACCCATTCCCAGTTAGAGAATTCTGGACTCTTGAAATTCCAAGACATTTGTGAAATGGAAAGTGCTTTTCTCCCATGTGTGTCTTCTGAGGCTCATAGCACAAGGTTCCTCGGGTGAATGGATGCGCAGTGATTTGTAAGGAATTTCTCATAAGCATCTGGGATTTTTGGTGCTGCCATTCTTACGAATTACAGGATAAATATGAGGATAGGGTAGTAAAAGCTGTTCAAATAAAGGTGAAGTTACGTAGACCTTTCAACCTGGAAAGATCAGGACACCAAATGCTCCAGTGAAACAGATGACCGAAATAAAAATACTCTGTCCCTTCTCCTCTCTCCCATTTATGGGAAGGGGCCTTCAAAAAGTCCACAGAAAATGCATTTTATGAAAACTGCCTGTATTTTTAAATTTTTTGATGCCAAAACAAACTCCTACTTTAGTTCCATTTTCTACAGCCTTTTGGAAGCGCCTCCTAGGGGGTAGGACTTCACCTGCTCATCTGTAATGTAGTTGTTCCATAGCACATTTTAGTTCACTGAAGGAGAAGGTCACAGTACAGCCTGGAGAGACGGTCATCTGCTAAAGCAGAGGTTATCAAGAGCTGAGCCCGTGGCATCTCCTGCCTGTACAGGAACGTTTTATAAGAGACCTCTAAAGTCACCTGTCGATGTAAGTGCTTCGTGATTCTGTGTTGAGCTCACCTTATACTCATATTATTAGAATCAAAGACAGTTTTAAAAATGCTGGAAAAAATATGGAAATCTGAGATGGAGCCCCTCAAGCTAAACGCATGACATCATCAGATTAAGGGTCCGTCATCCCACTCCTAGGACATTATTTCTCAGTCGTGATGCTGGTGACCTTAGGGACCTATGTTAATTACAAGGGTAGTTCATAGCCTCTGACTCTAACGGTTGTGTCTAGTTTGCAATTCGACAATTCTTATCCGATTAGAAATAATGTCTAAGAGCTAATCTTATTTGCAAGAATTTACCAGAAAATGCCTTAGTAATATAAATGGAATTTTGGTAAATTGTAAATGAACTTTGAAAGTGTGGGTGTCCTACTCTGGGTTCTGTTTGAAGTCTGCCAGAACTTTCAGGGGACTCCTACAGATATTGGCCTCACGAGTTCTCACTGTCTGACTTAGTTCAGTATCTGACTTAGTTGTTCTTCTCCCGGCTACTACCCTCATCTCTGAAGATAAAATAAAGGTCAGTAATCCAAACAGTTCCTGTTCTTCCCTTGTTGTCGAGGCATCCCCTGGTTGCCTGTATATCCATGTAGATTAATGAATTCCTAGTCAGGGATAGCATTTAATTCTGTGTTGCAGATGGAGTGTAATGCATTATTGATGTTCATTAAATGCCCAGACAACATTACTATCACCTTTCCTTCATTCTGTTGAGCGACTTGCCCAACGTAGCCATGGGACTGACTTCACGCAATCAGAGCCTGAAAACCAGGACGTTACTATTGTATTTAACATAAGTGGTCTCCTGGTGGCACTAGAGGGACACTTGCTCCTTACTGAAGGGCCATGTGTTTGGCAGGCAAAAAAGATACAGTATCCTGTCCCCAAGTTACTCGGTACCTTTTCAACATCCATTCCTTTTGCTGTGATGTGGATGGGTTCCTACAATTTCTCTTCAGTCCCAAGGTGTTTTGGAGGCTGGGCACACAGTTTAGCATTTGTTAATTCCTAAGGTGACACTTTTAAGTCCAAATGTTTGATGTTCCAGAGGCCCAGAAAGAATGATTTTTGACTCTTTGATCCTATAAGAAAAATTCAATTGTTTTCTGCTTTCTTTTTTTCTTCAGTTCATGCCGATGGCTTTTGTTCCCTCATCATTTTAGCAGAAATTTTCACTCTCAAGTGAGCCAGAGCAGAGGCGGGGGAGGCCCATTAGGACACTGTACTAATAACAAGCTGGTGGGATGGCAGATATAGCCTAGTGATTCTGAGAGCAAAACTCAGTGATGGCTATCAAGCAGAAGGACTGTGTTTTTCCATGGTCAGGGCTCTTTCAATGTCACACCTGTAGCATTTCTGACTTTAAAATACTCCTCCATTTGCTAAGATGAGAAAACAGGCTACAGAATAAAATGAGGTGGACAAGTTTCATTTAGTTAGAAATTTTTCCTCCTTGGGCCTCCTGGTGGTTTTGACCTCTCCAATTCCCTAATAATGTAACTAGGAGAATTAAAGACAACCTGAAAAAGGAAAACAATGTAAAGGAAGAAAGGCAGAAATAACAACAAAGAACCAAACTCTCCAGACTGTTCACAGAATGGCAGCAAAGACAAAGAACATCTTTTCCTTCTTTATAAAAGCCTCTGTTACCTTTTCTTCCCTTTCAGACTTTTTTCCTCCCTGTTCTTGGCTCCCTTGCAGCTCTGTGTCTCAACGTGAATGGCTATTTTAACTTCTCCTTTTTATTAATGAACAAGATGATGTTCCTGTTACTAATTCAGTTTGGAACGTGGAGGCTTTCAAGGAGCGCTCTTGAACATTTTCAAGTCATTGCAATTTAAAGTCTTTTTCTTTTTTCACCCATTGAGTCTGATTTTTCTTTTAGAGTATTTTGCCTATTTTTACTCTTTTTTTTTTTTTTTTTCGGAAAGGATAATTGAAAATTGTTCTACAAATACAGCTTTAAAAAAAAAAATCATGTTTCTCAGTGAAAAACAACCACCCTGAAATGAAAGGCAGCTTAAATCAGCCCAGAACAGACTCACAAAGTGAAACTGACATCCTGGAGGGAGAAGCAGAAACGCTGATGTCCCAAGTAATCAGTTTGGGCCATTTCCGTGCTAAATGACAGGATCAAGAAGAAAAATTTTGAAATTGATTTTTAAGACTGTCTGAAAAAGGAGACTGAAATGAATATTAAGTGATTTCTTTGGGGCTGTCAGAAATAATAATGGAAGAAGAGACAGGCCCAGTCTTGCTGTGGAGGGGAGAGTCGGGGAATTTAGAGTCAGTGCAGATTGGAGATGAGGTTCTGTGCTCCAGGTTTTAGGAAATGTTAATGAACAGAAGGAAAAAGGAAGCAACAAAGGACTCTCAGGTGAGTAGGTAGAAACTGGAAAGCAGAGAGGAAAAGCTGTGGAGGGTCTCACCTGTCAGAGCATTTGGAAAGAGGGACCTTGGTGGCACGTGTCCTGTGCTGCTGTGTCCCATGGGGAGAGAGAACAGCCCCTTTCTTGGGAGGCTATGCCACAGAAGGTGTGGAAGTGGGGGGGTAGACTCCCCCGGACCCCCATCCTGCCAGTAGCCTTATAGACATCCATTGGCTGGTTGGATGGGGTTCCAGGCTGGCTGTTGAACAAGTCCATATGGTATGGGGATTGCATTCATGTCTTTGGTCTCATTAGCGCCATGTTGGAACCGACAGAGTTAGCCGACTAATTAATACAGAGCTGCATTGGGTGTTCTCTGGGATTTGGAATTGGTTTCCCTTAAATTAACCATGTCAATTACCACAAGCCCGTAGATACCCAGAGTTGGAAAAAGATCTGGCAGGATTTAAAAACAGATAGGAAAACATGGAGAATTTGAATAAAAATAGAAAGAAACACCTTACCTATCCAGAGCTGTGCTTTTCCAGCACACTAATGCTAGCTCTCATAGCTTTGGGAAACATACTGATACAACATTTTTGTTTTTATGGAGAGAGGGAGGGAGAGAGGGGGGAGAGAGAGGTATTTCTGACAGTCTTGTGTGTTGTGATCTTCCTGCCCCAGACTCCCAGTTAGCCAGGACCACAGGCACCTGATTCCACACCCAGCATGTTGAGGTGGGCTGGGACCTGAACCCAGGCCTCCTCTGCAGCCTCAGCCAAAGCTCAGTGGGCTTCATGCAGCATTTGGATGGATTACTTTTTCTATAGTCTGTTTTTTAAAAAAACTTTTTTTTTGAGAGAGAGATTTTTGCTATAGGGCACGTGCATTCACTGTACAGAGACAAACGGAGTGACAGAAAGTGAGAAATCAGTCCCGAGGGGAATGGCCATGCCATAATCCCTTCTCCGTTCTCTTGTGATTTGGGGCATGCACGCACGTGCACGAGAGCACACACACACACACAACTGGAGTGAGTTTTAAGCCTCCAGGTCTGGGAATCAACTTGTGGTTGGCCATGTGGGAGTCCAGCAATGTAACCATTATGCCATGTGCTGGTCCCAGTTTTCAAAAACTTCTTAATTCCATTTTTTCTTTCTTGTTCCCTAAATATGTGGGCTGAAAAGCTTAATCTTCTCTAGCTTTCTGCTTACCAGTGTTGAAACGGATGAAAAGCATAACTTCTATCTTTTGAAAACAGTATCTCAACCTCCTTTTTGTAAATGTATCCATCTTTGTCTCTTTTGGAATTATACATCAAGTTATCTTGACTTTTAGAAACCACTAGGTGGGTATTTTTGATGCTAAGGTTCTTAACTGCGGATGCTTTTGCCTGCTACGGGGCATTTGGCAATGTCTGGAGACATTTTTTTCTCAACTAGAGAGAGTGCTACTTGTATCCGGTGTGTAGATACCAGGGATGCTACGAACTATCCTACAAAGCACAGGGACCCCAACAGCAAAGAATCATCTGGTGTAAAATATTAGTAGTGCTGCAGTTGAGAAGCCTTAATCTAAACCAACTGGACTTTGCCTTCTGAGACTCCCGAAATTCAGTGATGTGAATGTCTAGCCATCTTAAAAAAATGATTGACACTCATTCCAATAGCAATGCCTATCGAGGACTGTCAAGCTGTTTTGCTAACTAGAACACTTCTATCTTTTCTTGGCTCTCACCTTTTTCTGTGTCAGGCTCTTCAGTTTTTTATATGGTTTTTGAGCTCCACTGTGCCCTTGAGATAGGGTCTTTTTTTTTTTTTGGAGAGGTTTTCGCTATAGGGCGCGTGCGCTCACCAGACAGAGAGAGACAGAAAGCGAGAAATCACCCCCCGGGGAGGATGGTCACGCAGCAATCCCTTCTCCATTCTCCTCTTGGGATCTTGGGCACGCACGCACACGCGCCCGGCGTGCGTTTTAAGCCACCGGGTCCGGGCCACGAACCGCGGTCGACTTCGTGGGAGTCCGGTGATATAGCCATTACGCTAACTGCTGGTCCCGAGATAGGGTCTTTTTTTCTTTTTTGGAGAGGTTTTCGCTATAGGGCGCGTGCGCTCACCAGACAGAGAGAGACAGAAAGCGAGAAATCACCCCCCGGGGAGGATGGTCACGCAGCAATCCCTTCTCCATTCTCCTCTTGGGATCTTGGGCACGCACGCACACGCGCCCGGCGTGCGTTTTAAGCCACCGGGTCCGGGCCACGAACCGCGGTCGACTTCGTGGGAGTCCGGTGATATAGCCATTACGCTAACTGCTGGTCCCGAGATAGGGTCTTTTTTTCTTTTTTGGAGAGGTTTTCGCTATAGGGCGCGTGCGCTCACCAGACAGAGAGAGACAGAAAGCGAGAAATCACCCCCCGGGGAGGATGGTCACGCAGCAATCCCTTCTCCATTCTCCTCTTGGGATCTTGGGCACGCACGCACACGCGCCCGGCGTGCGTTTTAAGCCACCGGGTCCGGGCCACGAACCGCGGTCGACTTCGTGGGAGTCCGGTGATATAGCCATTACGCTAACTGCTGGTCCCGAGATAGGGTCTTTTTACACTTAAATCAGAATAATTTTCTGTTGCTTACAACCAAGAAACTCTAAACCGATGTGGAATTGCTGATGGTTCGTGACGATGTGTGAGTCAGATGGCACCTTCTAGAGAGTACCTTATACGCTCTGTATGTGGGGTTTTCAGAGTTTATGGGAGATGCCTGGGATGGAAAAGCTACCCATGAATTTAAATATATTTGGCACCAAAATATGCACTTCAATTCTGTGTTTCAACACACTTTTTGAGGCTACCTCATATGTGATTACAGTTGAAGCAAGCAGCAGTAGAGGGGAGAACCCCATATGTTTGAGGCTACTTGTCCTGACCTCCATGAACAAGGCTGAGTTAGCATGCAGTGGTAAGAAGGCACCATAGACCAACAGATAGCTGGAGCCACACCTCAGAACAGGGAGATAGTTTTTTCAGGATGGTGGGGGAGCATTGGCAGCAGATCAGGTGCAAACCTTGAAGAGTAGAATTGAATAACACAGTGACATACCGTCTTTTTTGGTTTTCTTTTTCGAGAGAGATTATTTTTGCTATGGGGTGTTTGCCCTTGCCAAAGAGTCAGAGATAGACAGGAAGTGAGAAACAACCCCCCATGGGGATGGGCATGGGCATGCTGTAATCCCCTTCTTCTCCATTCTCTTTCCGGGGTCTTGGGCATGCACACTCACAGCCTGACATGAGTTTCAAGCTGCTGAGTCCCAAACTTGAACTACGGTTGGCCTCATGGGAGTTCAGAGCCCCAACCACCACACCACCCACTGGCTCCTGATCTACCATTGTTTAAACTGTGCCTGGCATTGACTACCTTGAGCTGTTGTGTACTATATCTGAGGTAGGGGCTGCAGATGAGTCAATTCTTTTTCTTTTTTCTGAAATCATTCTTGCTTCAAGTTTCATTTTAAAATAATGAAAGTGTATATGGTAGTCCATTACTCAAAGGTAAAAAATTAAGATTTTTTTTTTTAAGATTTTTGCCACAGGATGCATGTACTCACCAGAGAAGACAGAGATGGATATATAGAAAGTGAGAAATCACCCCCAAGGGGGGATAGCCATGCCCCAATCCCTTCTCCTCCTTTTTCCCTGCAGGCTTCTTGGCGTGCTTGTACACACGCCTGCCATGATGTTCAATCTGCTGTGTCCAGGACTCAAACCATTGTTGGCCATGTGGGAGCCCAGTGCCTTTACCACCATGCCTCCTGCTGGCCCTTTGTTTAAAAATTTTAAGTCCCAGAACTGACTCTGAGCTTTGGTGCTCTTCTCCATTAAACTGGAGGAACTTTTGCATATGAAGATGATCCAGTGAGCAGAGTTTGATTACTGAGGCCAGAATAGGGCCTGGAGGTGGTTGCTTGGGTCTATTTAGCTGTTTGAGACCTCGGGGGCTGCCTCATAAAAAAGACCTGTTTTGTTGAAAGCTGCTCTTTTGCTAAGTGCATGGGTTGGAATATGTTAAAACTGTTCTTCAGTGAAGAAAGTCATAAAAATATGTGAGCCTACAAATAGAGGATTCGTGTTTTGAGATCTCATGAGGTTCATTGTACTTCCAAGAGAGGATTTCTTTTTTTAAGATGCCATCAAAATGCCATGGTATTTTATTTTTGTCTCTGGTAAATTGCTCTGGAAACTTAAACAAATTAAACATCCTGTTTTGTGTTTAGGAGACTCACTGGGGGAACTCAGTCTCTGCAGTCTGCTGTTTCAGGTGGGAAGGAACATCAGCAAGTAAGATATTGTTTGTAATCAACGTTTTGAAATAGTTATGCATAGGCAGGGGTTGGAGGGTGTATGGGCCATTCAGCCTCACCTGGAATTGCAAGCAGTAGTGTTTATTAGCTAAAGAAGGAGGGAATAAAGAGGAAGTTTTTGGAGTTGTAAGGATGTGGGGGTATGTGTCTGTTTTGTTATGCTATAAAATGAGAAGTCTATTGTGTTGCCTTCTATATCTTAGGCATTGATTTCTAATATAGGAATTTAGTGACACACAATTAAAATTCACTGTGGAAGCCATTTAGAAACAGATTTAAAATATTGCTCAACATAATCATTATTCAAACAAAGGCAAAGTGACTTTGGAATTTCGTCTTGTTTCCCCCTTGTGTTCTTAATCACTGAAAAGCATTTTTCTTCATTTCTGATGTTGCTAAGATGGAAAAGACTCCCTCTCCACCCCCACCCCACCTAGATTAGATTTTTCTGGAATCGCAGTATTGCCTTCCTTTGACACTTTCCTGTTCAGAAGAATTGAGCAGTCTGGAGGGCCAGAGTTGGACTCGTACCCCTAGGCTTGAGCAGTAAAATCAGTTTGAGTGTCTAATTTTAGTGCATCCTGCCTTGCACAAGGTCTTTTTGAGACTAGGTGCTGTCTGGCTTGGTTACTTTTCCTGAAAACATGGCCCCCTTCTCTTCCCTTCTACCAGCTTGAACTCTCAGTTGAAATATTACATTTAAAGGCCAAACAGAACCCAAATGAATGGATGATTGCGGCACCTTTCAAATGTCACTTAAAAAAAAAAATCTATGAAGCGAAGGCTCAAGTCCTTTGGGAAGGTGCAGAAATGAACTGTCACCCTGTCCTCCCTCCTCCCTCCTCCCTCTGCTGGGATATTGGCACCATCCCTCTGGCTCACATTCTCTGCTCCCACCCCTATTCCCTCCTTTCTGTCTGTCCTCCCCCCACCTCCTCCCACATACACCTGAGCAATATGAAATTCTGGTTTGGGTGTATGCCCCGGAGGCTGAACTATGCACGAAGTGTCATCTGCGGAGGTGTTTCCTTTCCGAATGTCATTGTTTAACTTCAGGGTCCTGTTATTCTTGTGTGAATGAAATGTCAGAAACGAATTTCACCGTGTAATTTCCCAGGCAATGACAGGCCTTTGCCATCTGTCATTGGATCGCAGTTTTACCTTTGGTTTCCTGCCATGTTTAGGGTTTTGACCTATCCCTTTGAGTCCTGGTAATTTTACCTCTCAATATAGCCTCCGACGGAGGTCTTTGCTGCCAGGTGTGACTTTTGTTACTTTAGAGAATGAAGTGATTTCTTCCATAGGCTTTGCTTATTATTCTTAAAACCTCAAGTGTCATGAATCTTGTCACTTGAACAATGTTGATTTTTTGTGATTAATCCCATGCGGGCCTTGCCAAAGAGTCAGAGATAGACAGGAAGTGAGAAACAACCCCCCATGGGGATGGGCATGGGCATGCTGTAATCCCCTTCTTCTCCATTCTCTTTCCGGGGTCTTGGGCATGCACACTCACAGCCTGACATGAGTTTCAAGCTGCTGAGTCCCAAACTTGAACTACGGTTGGCCTCATGGGAGTTCAGAGCCCCAACCACCACACCACCCACTGGCTCCTGATCTACCATTGTTTAAACTGTGCCTGGCATTGACTACCTTGAGCTGTTGTGTACTATATCTGAGGGAGGGGCTGCAGATGAGTCAATTCTTTTTCTTTTTTCTGAAATCATTCTTGCTTCAAGTTTCATTTTAAAATAATGAAAGTGTATATGGTAGTCCATTACTCAAAGGTAAAAAATTAAGATTTTTTTTTTTAAGATTTTTGCCACAGGATGCATGTACTCACCAGAGAAGACAGAGATGGATATATAGAAAGTGAGAAATCACCCCCAAGGGGGGATAGCCATGCCCCAATCCCTTCTCCTCCTTTTTCCCTGCAGGCTTCTTGGCGTGCTTGTACACACGCCTGCCATGATGTTCAATCTGCTGTGTCCAGGACTCAAACCATTGTTGGCCATGTGGGAGCCCAGTGCCTTTACCACCATGCCTCCTGCTGGCCCTTTGTTTAAAAATTTTAAGTCCCAGAACTGACTCTGAGCTTTGGTGCTCTTCTCCATTAAACTGGAGGAACTTTTGCATATGAAGATGATCCAGTGAGCAGAGTTTGATTACTGAGGCCAGAATAGGGCCTGGAGGTGGTTGCTTGGGTCTATTTAGCTGTTTGAGACCTCGGGGGCTGCCTCATAAAAAAGACCTGTTTTGTTGAAAGCTGCTCTTTTGCTAAGTGCATGGGTTGGAATATGTTAAAACTGTTCTTCAGTGAAGAAAGTCATAAAAATATGTGAGCCTACAAATAGAGGATTCGTGTTTTGAGATCTCATGAGGTTCATTGTACTTCCAAGAGAGGATTTCTTTTTTTAAGATGCCATCAAAATGCCATGGTATTTTATTTTTGTCTCTGGTAAATTGCTCTGGAAACTTAAACAAATTAAACATCCTGTTTTGTGTTTAGGAGACTCACTGGGGGAACTCAGTCTCTGCAGTCTGCTGTTTCAGGTGGGAAGGAACATCAGCAAGTAAGATATTGTTTGTAATCAACGTTTTGAAATAGTTATGCATAGGCAGGGGTTGGAGGGTGTATGGGCCATTCAGCCTCACCTGGAATTGCAAGCAGTAGTGTTTATTAGCTAAAGAAGGAGGGAATAAAGAGGAAGTTTTTGGAGTTGTAAGGATGTGGGGGTATGTGTCTGTTTTGTTATGCTATAAAATGAGAAGTCTATTGTGTTGCCTTCTATATCTTAGGCATTGATTTCTAATATAGGAATTTAGTGACACACAATTAAAATTCACTGTGGAAGCCATTTAGAAACAGATTTAAAATATTGCTCAACATAATCATTATTCAAACAAAGGCAAAGTGACTTTGGAATTTCGTCTTGTTTCCCCCTTGTGTTCTTAATCACTGAAAAGCATTTTTCTTCATTTCTGATGTTGCTAAGATGGAAAAGACTCCCTCTCCACCCCCACCCCACCTAGATTAGATTTTTCTGGAATCGCAGTATTGCCTTCCTTTGACACTTTCCTGTTCAGAAGAATTGAGCAGTCTGGAGGGCCAGAGTTGGACTCGTACCCCTAGGCTTGAGCAGTAAAATCAGTTTGAGTGTCTAATTTTAGTGCATCCTGCCTTGCACAAGGTCTTTTTGAGACTAGGTGCTGTCTGGCTTGGTTACTTTTCCTGAAAACATGGCCCCCTTCTCTTCCCTTCTACCAGCTTGAACTCTCAGTTGAAATATTACATTTAAAGGCCAAACAGAACCCAAATGAATGGATGATTGCGGCACCTTTCAAATGTCACTTAAAAAAAAAATCTATGAAGCGAAGGCTCAAGTCCTTTGGGAAGGTGCAGAAATGAACTGTCACCCTGTCCTCCCTCCTCGGTCTTTTTGAGACTAGGTGCTGTCTGGCTTGGTTACTTTTCCTGAAAACATGGCCCCCTTCTCTTCCCTTCTACCAGCTTGAACTCTCAGTTGAAATATTACATTTAAAGGCCAAACAGAACCCAAATGAATGGATGATTGCGGCACCTTTCAAATGTCACTTAAAAAAAAAAATCTATGAAGCGAAGGCTCAAGTCCTTTGGGAAGGTGCAGAAATGAACTGTCACCCTGTCCTCCCTCCTCCCTCCTCCCTCTGCTGGGATATTGGCACCATCCCTCTGGCTCACATTCTCTGCTCCCACCCCTATTCCCTCCTTTCTGTCTGTCCTCCCCCCACCTCCTCCCACATACACCTGAGCAATATGAAATTCTGGTTTGGGTGTATGCCCCGGAGGCTGAACTATGCACGAAGTGTCATCTGCGGAGGTGTTTCCTTTCCGAATGTCATTGTTTAACTTCAGGGTCCTGTTATTCTTGTGTGAATGAAATGTCAGAAACGAATTTCACCGTGTAATTTCCCAGGCAATGACAGGCCTTTGCCATCTGTCATTGGATCGCAGTTTTACCTTTGGTTTCCTGCCATGTTTAGGGTTTTGACCTATCCCTTTGAGTCCTGGTAATTTTACCTCTCAATATAGCCTCCGACGGAGGTCTTTGCTGCCAGGTGTGACTTTTGTTACTTTAGAGAATGAAGTGATTTCTTCCATAGGCTTTGCTTATTATTCTTAAAACCTCAAGTGTCATGAATCTTGTCACTTGAACAATGTTGATTTTTTGTGATTAATCCCATGCGGGTTGTCTATTTTCATCCTCCGCGTTTGCCGATCAGGAGGGGCCTCATTACACAGGACTCTCAGCCTCGCTTCTTGAAATGTAGGACTGAGACCTGTTTGCTGAAAGAGGCAGTTTAGAGAAGAAGAATTGGGGTCAAAAGAGAAAAACACTGTGATGGTTTTTTTTTAATAAAGAACCCCAGTTTAATTGGAAAGAAGGAAAACTGAAGTTTTTCCTTCCCCACATAGTGAAGATTTTGAAAAACCCTACTGCTGCTTGAAGTTAGAAGACAGATTTTATGAAGTCCAAGCAGATTGTCTTTGAACTGAATTTTAAAGCCCTGCTGTCAGAGTTGACAAGTTCCTGCATTCAATTTTCAAACTAAAACTTAGAAAACTGAGGAAGACACTGTGTCTCCTCAGTAGCTTATCAAACGAAATGTGGCAGTAGGCGCCAACCGCCAACTTGCCGGCCAGGTGGAAGGAGCCAGGCACACCCTGTCAGCTTCCCCTGCTCCCTCACAGGTACGATGCGCTTTTGAGATGGGCTAAGATGTGAAGGGCCCCAGCAGTTCACCCTTGCTGAGACTGGCACACAGTGGCAGGCAGCCTCTTCTAACCAACCGCCAGGAGTTGTATCATTTTTAGAGAGCTTTACTTCTCTTATTTTTATTTAAATTTTTTTTATTTTGGTTTATTTCATGAATGAGAGACACAGACAGGTACTTCCAACAATGTCTTCACATGGAGGTTTACACGCCTTCTCAGCTGGCGTAGATCATGGACACACATGTACCCAGCATGCTCAGAGAAGTCCCAGGACACGAACCCAGGACCTTTCCCAGGTAGGTCCTGTTACTTTACCACTGCTCCTTTACCTGGCTTGTTTAGAAGACCTTTAAGTATCAGTAATCCTTGCTCAAGACTTTTGATCATCTTAGTTGATACGAAAAGGATGAAGACACATTGACATTGGCATACGAGTTGTTGCTTTACGAGGACAGCGTTAACCCACATAGAGTTCTAGGCTAGCCACCACCAGCATGCTTATCTTTCTTTCAAGATATAAATTATTAGGACCAGCATTTAGCATAATGGCTATGTTGCTGAACTCCCATGTAGTCGACCACGGTTCGAGTCCTGGACCCGGTGGCTTAAACTCATGCTGGGCGCGTGTGCGTGCGTGCCCAAGATCCCGAGAGGAGAATGGAGGAGAAGGGATTGTGGCATGGCCATCCCCCCTGGGGGTGGTGATTTCTCGCTTTCTGTCTCTCTCTGTCTGGTGAGTGCAAATGCCCTATAGCAAAAACCTCTTCAAAAAAAAAATTTTAGTTATGGCTTCTACAGTCCCAGGAGCTTTCTTAATTATGCAGACAACTGGTTATCCTTATGATGGGTTGCAACTCACTCCCATGTTAATATAGACAAATACTGGGACCAGCAGTTAGTGTAATGGCCATGTCGCTAGACTCCCATGTACTGGACCACGGTTTGAGTCACAGACCCAGTGGCTTAAACTCATGCTGCTCGCATGTGTGTGTGCGTGCCCAAGAACCCGAGAGGAGAAGGGATTGCAGCGTGGCCATCCCCCCTGGGGAGTGATTTCTCACTTTCTGTCTCTGTCTTTCTGGCGAGTACACGCACCCTATAGCCAAAACCTTACCCCCCCAAATATATATATATAAAATATATATATATATACACACACACACACACAAATATTTACAATGTGCCATATACTGCCTTAGAACCCATTTCAGTCTCGTAATAACCCAATAAAGTAGGTGATATCATCACCATTGTGCAGACAGGGGTAATGAGGCTCAGTTTATTCAGGGTTTCCCAGCTAGTAAACAGAAGAGCTAGGAGTTAAGACCCTTCTCTGCCTGACTCCTAACCTTGTCCTTTCAACACTGTACAAAAAATCCTCCACCAGGTAATGACGACTATGAGCTCAGTGGGAGAATTTCTTCCTACAGATTTTTTCTTTTCCTCAAAGTAAATAAATAGCATGACCTTTTGAATACTCTTCAGGTTGTGTGATTCTATTAAGTCTTAAATTTTCACAGGCTTTTTACTTCATATCCACTTGGTTTTTGAAATTCAGATTTATTAGTTTACTATATTTCATTTTTATTCCTGTAACTGTTATAAAACCTATTAAATTGAAATCTTATTACCTGGAACTCTCAGTTACCTAGATTTTTTTCCCCCTTCTTTAGAAGGAAGATGAGGATCATAGAAAAACAAGCTTATATTAGAATTTCTTTTAAAGGTTAACTAAAGCTTATAGTCTTCTATCATTTTTCTTTTTTTTTTTTTTTTTAGAGAGTTTTTGATGTTGTCATTGCTATAGGGCTTGTGTGCTCTCCAGAGACAGAAAGTGAAAAGTCACTCTCGGGGGGATGATTGCACCACAGTTCCTTCTTCTCTATCCATCTCCCTGGATTTTAGGCATGCACATACATATGCCCAGCATGAGTTCCAAGCTGCCAGGTCTGGAACTTGAACCACAGTCGACTATGCAGGAGTCCAGCAATGTAACCACTATACTATCTGCTGGTTCTGGTCCTCTTTTAGTTAGGTGTCCAAATATAAGTTTGAGGTGCTTAGTCAACTGCAAAGTCTGCTAAAAATGTTTGTGGTTGTATTAGTCCCTGCATCTCGATTGCTTGATGCATTGAAAGTCAATTTCTCATCCACCTCACAGTCCAATGGGTGTCAGTGGTGGTGTTTGCTGCTCTGCTCGATATATTCACTCAAGTACCTGGACTCTTTCTCTGAGTGGAGGACTATGAGATCCTGGAGGAATATCAGTGTAAGGAACACATATGGCAAAGGAAGGCAGACAACTTGGAAGATTTTCAGGGGAATTTGGGGGTCCAGAATTGAAAGTGATACATTAGGAGCAGTGGCTGGCATAATGGTTATGTTGCTGGACTCCCACGTAGACGACTGTGGTTCAAGTCCCAGACTCAGAGGTTTAAAACTCATGCCAAGTGCATGTACCCAAGACCCTAAGAGGAGAATGGAGAAGAAGGGATTGTGACATTGTCCCTTTCCCTGGGAGGTGATGTGTAACTTTCTCTGTCTGATGAGTGAACATACCCTATGGCAAAACTAATGTACATAGGTCTTCTGTCCATGTTCCAATGGCTGGGACTCTGTCACATTGTCCCACTCAGATGTAAGGGAGACTAGAAAATGTATTCCAGCTGTGTGCCTAGGAAGAAAGGTAAGTAGAACTTGTATCCACCTATCCCTGTCTGTCACAGGAATATTGCTATTGTTCTTCCCAAGACTCGTGGCTCTTCCAACCTGTATTATGAACCATCTGAGGCATGCTCATTGTCCTCTAGATTAGCAGTTTCTAAAACCTGGGTAGTGACATGCATTCTCTGAAACTACACTTAAATTCACACAGAATCAAAATAGGGGCGAGGGTAGACACAAGCCAGGAATCTGCATTTCTCAACCTCTCCACATGAATCACGTATGGTCAGCCCTGTACCAGTTTGGTGTTTGAGAATCACTGACCTAGACAATGCAGTTGATAAGGCAGGAATTTGGATTGAGTCATTTTAGGAAGAATTTTTGCAATAAAGACTACTCAAAAAATGATCTTTAATTACTTAACAAAGTAAATTAGCCAAATTACCTTTCTATATCAACAATTCCAATTAACCAAGACTGTGAACACATCCTGTGATTGGTTGTTTGGAAAATGCATAGACTGTTTCATAGATGAGACGACTTCATTCTGTAGTGAAACACCCCACAGGGGAGGAGAACTCTGCTGACATTGTGGACACTGACTACCTATATTTTAAGTATTAAACATTTTATCCATGTTTCACTTCAACCTTTTTCTCTTCCATCAGACATAATGATAGATTCCTAATCACCTAAGCTACAACTTCCCTGAGTAGAAGTGAAGGCAATTTTGGTAGTAAAACTGTTTTCCGAAGCAGCTGTTGGGTTTAAAAAATCAAATTGTATAGTGACTGTTTTTGGTCTTTAAGGGTATAGAGTTGCCAGTTTTTTTTTTTTTTTTTTTAACTGTTAGTGCTTCACGTAGATGTTAAGTAGTGTATGTCTTTGGAGGGATAAAGGTAACCTCTTATAACCAGTAAAAGTTGCAGTGGTAAAATTGGTCTCATCAGTTTGGCAGGACCACTCCATGGTTACCTCCCCATGTGAGAGGGGGAGTGTACAAGGTGATATTTCAGGTTTACTTGTTTGCATTGTCACCTTGGTAGATTTATGAAAGGCAGCAGAAATGTATCACCCTTCTGTGTTATTCCAAAACTATAATTTTCTAGTCTCTTGGTTGCTCATGAACAGTTCTGATAAAATGTGCAGCTCTCTGAACCTTTGTAACATGAATTTATTTAAGACCTTAAATTACATGTTGCTACGATCCAGGCAGAAGATGAGAAACCCCTGGTGGTTGAACTTTCACAGTGAGGATAGCGTTGTAAACCATTCTGCATAGAGCTTTAATCATATTATCCTGAAGATTCTCTGTGCTCCACATTGCCAACCTTATATTGTCCACCACTTTAGCCTTGCATTCAAGTGTCCTTGTCTTCCAACCTCTACTTGAAACTGCTGGTGAGCCTTCCAGCATTTAACCTACAGGCCCCTTACCCAATCCCCGGGCCCCCGACAATTAGCAGATTCACCATCTCCAGAAAATCTTCAGCTTTCTGTTTCTTCTTATATGTCCAAACTCCATCTCTTTGCAAATGAAATCCAACCCATTCTTTATGATTCAGATAGTGGCACAGCAATAAAGAAATTTGACACTTAGCAGGATTGACCTACATGGGAAGGATCTAGATTTTTATCCTGAGACCTCCCCACGTAGGATGAGCCTGCATGTGCCCATGACCCAGGGTCAACTGAGGCTGGGGGTGGATCGTGGCATCAAGACACTGTTAGGAGTGCTGCCCAAAGTAGCTAAGCAATGCAAGTTACTTTGGGGGGGAAAAGAATGTTATCTATGTAGATTGCTTTACTGCAGGACTTTTCAGAACCTTTATTTTGAAATGTTTTGAAAAGAATTATTTCATTTAACTGTATTTATTTATTTTAATTTGACCAGGAAGAGAGAGAAAAAGTGAAAAAGCAAGCTGCTAGGTCTGGGACTCGAACCACCGTTGAACATGTGGGAGTCTAGGCTCTTAACCTAACGCTGCTTGCTGCCCACAGAATTTTTAATGCTTATAAAAGTCATAGGCTAATGTGGTGCTGGCAGGTGGTGGGGTGGTTAAGGTGCTGGGTTCCCATGGCCAACTCTGTGGTTCAAGTCCCAGACATGTGGCTTGAAAAACAGAGTGCAGATATATGTGTGCCCCAAATCCTGAGAATGGAGGAGAAGGTTTTGTGGTGTGGCGCTCTCTCCTGGGGGATGAGTTCCCCTTTCTCTCTGGAGAGCATATATACCCTATGGCAAAAATAAGAATAAAATCAAAAACAAAAAATAGGCTAATGTGACTGTCTTTGAAAGGAGGTAGTAAGCATCATAGTTTATATTCTATTGACAACAGAATTCTTTTTTGTGAAGAACATTGATAAACTAGGGCTTTTAGTAACTTTTTGGGAAGTAGTAATGTGGAATAATAATCTACCTTTTTATAGTCCCTTTGTTATCAAAAGTGCTTTCATACTTAAAGTCATCCTCATATTTTTCTGACTATCATTGGCTGTTTATGAAGAAACAAAAAATAGTGTCTTAATTTGTACTCCTGGATATAATTATCTTCTGTGTTGTATGTATGTGTGTTTGTAAACTGCCAAAATTCATCAAATATATTATTGGATTTAGCTAAGAGAGATGGAAAATCTCTGGTGTCCTAAATGAAACCTATAATAATAAAGACATGCGGCTGAGTGCAATTCCCTTGTCAAATATCTTTAAAGAGAGATGCAAAGGCCTTTGTCTTAATAGCAATTTTCCTGAAGGTCACCCACTATTCAGACTATTTATGTAAATCTCCATAATGCAAACTTTATTTAACGGTTTGTTGAATGTACAGTCAATGATTAGGTTTTTCTCCCCATTATTGATTTCTGTACCACATCCTCCTGCAGATGCAGATTTAGAAGGAAAAAAAAAAACCAGGTCACTCTTGTGTTTAGATTTCTCTCCTTTAAACGAGGTCTATTATCGTCAACAATCATTTGTCAGAGCTGTAATTGCATGTACAGTGGATGAGATCGAATTTCAGAGCAAGAGAAGTTAAAGGATCTTTTAAGTTGAAGTTAAACCTATGATTTTTTATGAACTTTGGGGCGCCTAATTAAGCGATTAGTAACAAGCAGGAGTTTCCAAATGTCAAGTGTATAATTATGAAATAAACAAGAGCTGGTCTTTCCAATAAACTTCCATGCTGTGCCCTGTTGCCTCTTGATGGGCTCCAAAGTCTTCTAGTGAAGACTGAAATTGAGATGAATTCTCAGAGCTGGTGGCAAGACAGCTTGTCTTCTGGAATGTACTACTAAGTACATAGGAGAAAATAAATTTGAACCTGGTAAATCTGAGTATTTTTTCTCTCTCAAGCAATATGTTATAAAAATATTTATTTTATGTCTTTATTTTGCTTCTTTCAGCTTCTGTTGAACTTTACTACCAACATTTTAGAATGCAAAATTGTTGTTTTTTAAACTAAAAATTTGGTGGAGGGTAAGGCTCAGGGTGTTGTAAGACTTGTCAAACATTAATATTGAATCAAGCATAAAATCTCTAACATTAGAGTTGGTAACACAAAGTGAAAAAGCTTTCAGACTAAAAATATTGTAAAAGACTAAGAGGTCTCATTTTTTGAAGCCCCATCCACCATTTACTAGTGTTCTGTATGCATAGTCAGTGTTCGACAAATTCCCAAACGTTTCAGTCCATCAAATACTAGGATAGTGACACACACAAAGAAAATCAAAGTTTTTTTTCCCTCCTCAACGAAGTTTGAAAGGTTATTGAGGAGGTTAGGTAAATAGAGTAGAAATAATTAGTAATTTCAATGATTAAAATTTTTGCCATTTAATTTTTTTTTTTTTTTTGAGAGATTTTTTTCTGTAGGGTGCATGCGCTTGTCAGAGAGCAGAGACAGAAAGTGAGAAATCATCCCCCAGAAGAATGGCCATGCCTCAATCCCTTCTCCTCCAGTCTCCTCTTAGGATTTTGGGCATACACACACACACGCCTGGCATGGTGGGTTTTAAATTACCAGGTCCAGGACGTGAAACATGGTCAACTACATGGGAGTCCAGCAACATAACCATTATGCCATCTGCTGGGCCTGGCCATTTGATCTTATACAACTAATACATGAGTCCATTCTTTTACTTCAATCCAATAATGCACATATGGCTTATTTTTTTCTCAAATAGAGAGATAGTTAAACTGTCTTCATATCAAGCTGCTTTATTTCTCTGCTGATGGGCAGTTGCAATGTGTGTCAGCATGACTGTATTAAATAGAGAAACCCAAACAACAGTGGTTCAATCAAGATAGTCATTCATTTCAAGCCATTGGGACTGGGACTTGAACCTCAGTCAGCCATGTGGGGATCCAGGGACATAACTGCTATGCCAGTTGCTGACCCCTGATATCAGAAATTTTATCATAATGAAGGATGGGAGAAAACTGCCAGTTTCACATGTGACCAGTTTTTTTTTTTGCTATTAGACAATACACAAATGAACATTTTTGCACATGGATAATTATGTGGGTTCATACTAGAAAGTGATGTGTTGGGCAGCCATGGTAGTGCAGCCTGTAGCATGGTACTTGCTGACACTGGGTCCATATGGAAGATCAGGGTTTGGTTCCTTGACTGACTTACATGGGCACACATGTACCTGAGATCCTAGTAAGCTGGGAAGGGTGGGTTCAGGATTGCAGCATTGTGAGACCCTGTCGAGGTACATTTCTTTCTCTTGTGGTAGAAATAAATCTTAAGATACTGCTTCTGTTGTTATAGAGTTATAAAATTATACAAAATTATAAGACATATTTGGAACATTAGCTTTAAAATTCAGTATTTTGAAATTTTGAAAGTTGTTTGTAAACTGTCAAGGATTATGGAGTATGAGCTAAATTTTTTTGCTATGTAAAGTAAATGTTTGTGGAAAAATGTAAAAATAAATCAATGAAAGAAAAAAAATCAATTAAAAATAAAAAAGTCATGTGTCAAATGGATTATAGGGAAAAGTCCTTCAGGAGAACTTTGCAAAAGGGTCAAGTCATGGTGGGTTGAAGTGGCTCAAGAGGCTATTGCAGTTAAGGGAGTTTGAGCTTGGTCCTAATGCATGAATAAACCGCAGATGGAAAAATGGGCCAATGAGGGACCAGCAGTTAGCCTAATGGCTATGTCACTGGACTCCCATGCAGTCGACTGTGGTTCGCATCCCGGACCCTGTGGCTAGAAACTCACGCCAGGCGTGTGTGCGTGCGTGCCCAAGATTCCGAGAGGAGAATGGAGGAGAAGGAATTGCAGCATGGTCATCCCCCCCTGGGGGGTGATTTCTCGCTTTCTGTCTCT
>NW_006159512.1:171666-199656 GCF_000334495.1 Tupaia belangeri chinensis
ATTTCTCGCTTTCTGTCTCTCTATCTCTTTCGGGCGAGTGCATGGGCCCTATAACCAAAACCTCTCCCCCCCCCCAAAAAAAAAAACAAAAAAACACCTGATGGTCTAGTGAATGCCAGGTGAATGGTATGTACCAATTAGTTCATTCACTCAACAGCTGTTGATTGAACATTTACTATGCACCAGACCCTGGTCATACATAGATGGGACTGCCACAGCAAGGAGCTCATAGGAACTCAAAGATAAATAACGCATGGCATTCAGAGGAGTAGAACAATGGACATTTCAAATAAGTAGTGACAGGAGGGACTTGGGATTAGATAAGAAGGCTCGGCTATACTAAAAAAATCTTGAATACCTACTTACAGAGACTAATCCTGATCTTTTACCCAGTGGGGAACTTGGATCAGAGGAATGATCTAATCTAAGTGTTTGAAGAAAACAAATCTGACTTGTATCTGTTGACTGGTAGGAGATCTAGGAAGGCTCAAGGCAAGGTGGCCATTAAGGAGCTGTCACTGAGCTTTTCCCTTTGAAGTGATGAGCCTGAGAGACCTGCCCAGGGAGCTGTGCTGTGCAATTGCCCAGGTCATACTTTCTGGAGAGAGGTGATCCCAAGTTTAGATCCTAGCTTTGTCTCCTAGTTATGGGTTGGGAGTGCTCCCTGTTCTAGTTTACTTGGGAAATTATAAAATACCGTAGTCTCAGTGGCTTAAACCTTTCTTTCCTCGCAGTTCTGGAGTCTAGGAAGCCCATGATCAAGGTACCAACTGAGTTTGTTCCTGGTGACGATGCTTTTCCTTACTTGCAGATTGCTCCCTGCCCCTAGCGTCCTCATGTAGTAGAGAGAGATATTGGACAAGGGCTTTGCCCTATGACGCTATTTAACTTTTATCACCTCTACTGAGACACTGTCTCCAAATATGGTCACATGGGAGGCTAGGATTTTAGTATATAAATTAGGGGGGAAGGGAAACATTCAGTCCACTGAAGCACTATTTTCTCATCTGCAGAACAGGCCTCTTCAAAGGTTTTCAGGAAGATTGAGGTGAGGCTTACGAAGCCCTCAGTGTGGTGTCTGGCACATGGCAAGTGCAAAAAGTGAAAGCTGGAAGGGATAGATAGGTGAAACATTTCAATGGAAAATTTTTTTAAGACTTGGGAATGGATACAAAAGCCAAAGGAGAGTGAGGGCATGGGGATGATGCTGAGGATCTGAGCCAGGGTGATAGGGAGAATGATGTCAATCGACAGAAATAGAGTCTGGGAAGAAGCCAGTTTTGGGGGAGAGATTGATGAATTTGATTTTAGGTGTGTTGCATTTGGTGAGATGGCCGGATATGCAAGTGGAAATTTCCAGCAGACAGTTGGGGTTTATTTACAAGAGAGGATGTATGGCTGTTAACGACAGCTCCTAGGGGACTTGAAATTGGTAGAGGCTGAAATTCAAGAGGAAAGAAACAGGGAATTCAAATGAACCTGCATAGACTTGATAAACTGGAGGCTTTTGCCTATGCGGTAGGAATTTAGTTTTACAAAGTTTTCTGGCTAAACAAATGAATGGACTGAGGCAAATGAAGGGAGAGCTGACTTCTCCAGACCATTCTCTGAGCTCTTTACATTGCATATTGTGGGTGTAAGGAGAGAGTTCAGGGAGCAAAGCCAAACAAACTCACAAAAAGAAATTTCTTCTTGAGCATTTGGGTTGTGGATTGCATGTGAAGAGAGAAGTGGCTTTCTCAGTTGTAGAACAAAAGTAGCTGGGAAATTTCTAAGCTAGGATATTGTCTCTAAACACTGCAGAGCCTTGGACAGTCTGAAAGGCCTTTAGCACTTCAGGATCCAATTAAAAGGGAATTATTTTCCCAATCCACAGCTAAGAAAATGGATCAACAAAGAGGCTGAATGACTGTTTTAAAACCTGACAGATGTAACACGGCAGACAAGGGAATGGGATTTAAAAGGCTGCCTCTTTCTGAGATGTTAAGTTATTTTCTTTTTTAGTGTGGTCTGTCAGTTCTCCTAGCAATGAGTCAGTTGAAATCAACCTTTGATACACTCATGCCAGTAAATAAAACAGCCCACCTTCATCCAGAAAGTTCTTAGAATGTATGATGTTTATGATTAGCTTTTTCTTTCCCCATATTTTGGGCTCTGTGCATACAGTCATTCATAGTCTCCCAAATTAAAGTAAAATACTATTTTCCTTGCTTTAGTGTCCATCCACTTACTCTGTTCTTCTGAAATATTTTTTAAAAATTATTTAATTTTAGTGATTATTATTTTTAATTTGACCAGAGAAAGAAAGAGAAAGTGAGAAAGCAAACTGCCAGTTCCAGGACTCTAACCACAGTCAGCCATGTGGGAATCCAGTGGCCCAACCACCACACTACCTGTTGGTCCCTGGAATATTTCTTACTGATAGCCCTGATGTCTTTAATCACCAAATTCCTTAACTTTTTTTTCCATCCCTTTCTGGATTTTTCTGTTTGTCACTGCTTCATCAAGTTCTCTGTCTTGTTGGTTCCTTGACATCTCCGTGTCTTGGGGTCAGGGCACCTCACAGTCTAACCTTTGTTTTCTTCAAGGGACCCCATACTCCGTCCCAGTTAAATGCTGGCATTCTTTCATCCTAAACCATTTTTTCCCATTGTGTATACTCCTTACCTGATTGCTCTAATGTATTCTCATTATACCAGTTATCATTAATATACCGATGATTCCTAAATCTTGTCTCTAGTCCAGATTTTCCCCCCAAACTCCAGATTTGCACACCAAACTGGACAGTTTGATTCCAATATCTCACAGGCATCTCAAGATCCAAGTACCTGAAACTAAGAGGATCTTTCCATTTCAGGTTATTTGTCCCCTCTACCACTTCCTCATCCCAGAAATCTGATGTCTGGGAAGCAACAGCATTAATCCCTTTCTCCATTAGCACTTTCAGCTTTTAAGCAGTACTCAATCATTGACCAGCCACTGCCGATATTACTTACATTTCTCACATCTAACATTTAGGGAAGATGAATATAACATACATTAGAAGAAAGAAAAATAGGCAAAAGTTAAGATCTAAGGATGGCAGATATGTAGATGGCGTGGCTAAATTATGATTACTCTCATCTTCATCTTCAAGGTAGACTTGTTTACCTAAAAAATGGTCCATACATTTTGATAAGATACAACTTTGTAAAGAAAAAGTAGTAAATACTGGAAATTACTAACAGTAACAACATTATATTTCATATCAGAATATTCCTTTCTCCTATTTTCAGATGAACACATGAAAATCGAGGGGGATAAAGTTTTGTGCCTATGGTTGTGAGGTCTTTTTGCAGTAGACTTGTAGGTATTTTGATTTTCTTTACTCTTTCTCCACCACCAGAAAGCTTCCCCTAGTAATATATGGTACCTCATACCTAATAGTGACTCAGGAAACACTCAGTGATTAGATTCACTGGCATGCCCTGGAAAGTGTTGCATCTGAATTTTAGTTAATCATTTAGGCTATCATGCTGATTACAAAAAGTTTGGATATGATCAGATTAGCTCTACCTCACACATACCATCATCACCTCTCCCTTGCCTATGCGTGGTATCATCCACCAGTTACAACACTGCATTCCTAACACAACTAGCAACAGCCCCCAAATCCTGAACACAGGGATCTCAGCAGTTAGTGTCAATCAAACGAAGTTGGTAAGAGAACTGAAATCCATTGTTCATCCCTTTAGGAGTTGTTCAAGCACTCATTTCTTTTGTTTCTGGGATCTCTGCATTGGGTAATGTTGCCATTGTGACTTCCTACTGAACTGGATTTTTTTTCTATTACTCCAACTCTGCTGATGCCTATACTGAGTTCTGTATTTCTTCTTTGCTTTGTTTTCCCTTAAGATGGAACAATTCAGGATATCAAGAAGGAAATGTATAAGTTCAAGGCAGAAAATCATTAATGGATTGTGAGCCCTTGGATTTTGTATGCTTCTAGACCAATATAATGGGCCTTCTGCTTGACCAAACAGTGTTTCCTAAACTTCTCAGTTTTCATATATAGTTCTTCCTTTCCTTATGTTAATTTTTTGAAAGTTTAAGAAAACCGGTATTTCTGGATTGATAGTCTCTGAGATTCAAACATGATGTGCCAGATGGCTGGAGCAGCAGGAAACATTTTTTTTTTTTTCAGAAGTAGAAAGGTAATTGTGAAGGAGTGAAGAGAAGGTGGGGAGGGCTGTAAAATGATAAGGAAGGAATGGAGAAGCTAGGTTATTGTGATAATTAAAAATATTCTTGTACTTCATGACATTTGTTTAACTGATCATACATAGTCATGGTATGATTTTCTTATTTCCAATACTGTCAGGTATTTTAAAAGTTATAAATTGCTTTTTTTTCTATTTTTTTTGAATAACTTAATCTCACAGGGATAAGTATTTATAAAGGAGCCAGAAAAAAAAAAGGGAGTTGTAGGTCCATTATTTTGTATGTCTGGAATTGGTGTATGACTTCAGATTTTAGGTCTGGGACTGGCACTATCCCTAGTCTAATGCTTGAACATCGTCTTGCAGATCTCTCCCAACTTTATTTCCATTTCCTTAGTCACCAATGAGTATATCTTATTTGTCTTTTTTATCCTCAGGTTCAATTCCAGTTGTTGTACAATTCCAGGCACTTGAAAGACACACGGTAGTTATTACATTGTTATTTCTCTCTGTACTTTGTGCCTATAGCTCTTCTTTCCAGTTCAGTCATTTGGCAAACTCAAATTCACCCTAGCCTCACACTTGATTGTTTTATTCTCTTTCAATTCTTCATTGGACTAGCCTTTCTAAAATACCATTTTCTCCTTTGCTCAAGGATTTATGGCTATTCCCTATTGTCCACTGTGTCAAGCCTGCACTGCTCTGTTTAACTTTCGGTCTTAGATTTGAGCCTTCTCATTATCTCCATCCATCTCATCTATTCATCTGTCCAGCATTATCCTGGTAAATCCACGATTATGTTTAAGCTAGCCTTCAGCATATGGGGTTGCTACTCTTATTGCCATATGCTATGATATTGATATGATTTATCCCACAAATGGTTGTGTGCTAGAAGTTTGGCCCCCATGTAATATTGGGTCCAGAATCTTTGTGAAACATCCTTTGAAACCAAGGGAGAGGAGTCCGTGCCTTCATAGCTTTTGAACTCTGCACACCTACAAAGTCAGCATCACGTGGACACTGGCAAGTTTCACTCCATAATGGCAGCTTGGGTTGTACCTGAATCCTTGTGACCCACAGTTGGAGCAGCTTACGTACAATGTGCTAGAATGTGAGGAGCAGCGATTTGAGGTAGGCCTGAAAAATGAACCCCAAAATCCCATGAGTGCCCTGAGCCTACTCTCTGAAGTCAGTCTACTGCCAAGACATTAGCACTCTGAGCCTGTGTTGAGAGGAGCAGCCTTGATCCCTGAAATGCTGTCAGGGTCACCCTCCCATTGTCTTGCTGAATAGCACCTGGCTTCCTTCTAGCCACACTACTGATGATAATCTTAATCAAGTGTCATTTGGCCACACCTTTGGTCTCCTCTTTTAAGTATGTTCTTTTATTCTTCTTATGACCAAATCTTCATGTTCTACTTCCCATTTAATTAATTCTTTTAATCACGTGTTTCTTCTTATATTGCTACAAACTGTTAAGAGAACACGTGAAGCATCATGAACACTTTGCTGCTTAGGGATTTCTTCTGCCAAATATCTAGTTCATCACTTTTAAGTTCTGCCTTCCATGAAGTCCCAGGACACAGGCATAACCTAGCCAAGTTCCTAGCCACTTGTTAACAAGGATGACCTTTCCTCCAGTTTTCAATTCCTCATTCCTCCTTTTGTCTGAGACCTCATCAGAATGGCCTTTACTTCTCAAATTTTGCCAACATTCTATTCACAACCTCTTAGAAATCTCCAAGATTTAGACGTTTTCTATAGCCCTTCTCTCCTAAGCCCTCACTAGAATAGTTCTTAACATTACATTTACATGAATCTACGCTTTTTCTAGCTTAATCCTCAAAATTATTTAGCCTCTACCCATTACCTAGTTCCAAAGCTGCTTTTTACATATTTAGATATTTGTTATAGCAACACCTATTCCTCTGGTATCAATTTCTCTTAGGTTATTTATGCTGCTATAATAGAATACCACTGACTGGGTAACTTATAGAGGACAGATTTATCTTTTACAGTTCTGGAGGCTGAAAAATCCATGGTCAAGGTGCTGGCAGATGTAGTGTTTAGTAAGAGCTTAGTCTCTGCTTCCAAGATGGTCCTGGATGGCCACATTTTGTAGAATGTAGGAGCACGGTTCTCACATGGCAGAAGAAGAGAGAGTGAACTCTCTCCCTTAGGTCCTCCACCCCCTTTAATAGTGGCATTAACCTATTAGGTCATCAGGAAAGTGATAATGCATTTTTGCATAGAAAATGCTTTTGTGACTTTCCAGACAAGTCAGTATTTATGAAGGCTCTTCCCTCATGTGCCGAACACCTCCCATTGGGGCCAGCTCCTATCACTAATGTGTTGGAGATCAGCTTCAGCATGAGTTTTGAAGAGGAAAAAAAAAAACAAACATGCAAGCCACAGCAGCATGGTAAAATTCATAGTCACAATTATTTTATAATAGTTTCATAGATCCAACCTACTTGTTGCTTTTCCAGGCAGCATCTCATTTAATCCTCACAACAACTCTATGTGAATATTGTTGCCGCTAATTCATATACAGGAAACCTGACATTCAGACTTGACATGTGCCTGGCTGATCCCACACAGGTGGTAATTGGTAGTTTTTCCTGTTATTTCAGAATATGCGTGATGGTTGCATGTGACAATTTCTAAGGAAGTGTGGCAAGAGTTGTGTCACTTAATTGAACTTAATAGGACACATAAAGGCCATATAGTGTATTAGCAAATACCAACAAGTTTTGTGTCTCTGATTAGTTTGCTGTACCTTCCTTTAGGCTATTAGTCTACTGTTTTCAAGAATCTCAACAGTGGGTAAGTAAATGAGCTTGGCCTTGGTGCCTGTGAATAGGACTGTTGTGTCCCATTGCCTAAGGATGAGTTGAGAGACATGAATAGACACTCTTTTCTCTTCCCTGTCAATCATGTCATGCTGGGCTATCTGGAATTTCTATATGACTTTATCTGTTTAGGTAAAGCTATTAGAGGGCCCTTGTAAGGATAGAGAGGTATCTTAGGAAGAGTGACCACACAGAGCGATTGTCAGCCATCAGTATTCTGGTTTAGTGAGTGCATGTATTATTTGGGGCCCGAGTGAAATGGAAAGAAGGGAAGATGATTTTTCTGCTTATTGGCTATAGGTTGCAGTGCGTTGCCTGTCTTCGTTTGGTTGGAGGATTCATTTTGGGGGTCATCTTTTATGAAAGCTGCACTGTTATACATTTGCATCAGGCTAAGAACATCTTCTTTAGTTTGGAACAACTTGCTGTCCTCTGTGATGAGGCTTATTACCTAGAGGGATTCTGGAATGCTTCTCTGTAGGTTAGGAGGTCTTTTTGGTCCCAAGAGCTGTTTCTGGAGAAGAGGAAAGGTAAGAACAGTAGGTCCCTGATATCATTCTCTCAGTGATACTTTGTTTCTTCCCTCCTACCCAATAAATTCACCCTCCATCACACCTTGAGATTAAGACAATAATTAACAAACTGTACAATCACTAGATTACATCAAACCAGGTAATTCTGATTTCTAATCTCTTAAAACCTACATTGGAGAGGAGAGAAGAGAACATAAAGTAAGTCCATCGGAACTGACCAGTTGCAAGTCCATTTATATGGGGAATGATAACATGTACAATTATCATCCTTGTTTCTACTACCAATTATTTTTGTGATATAAACCCAGATTATGGGGCAGGAGTACAGGGAATAAAACTGACCATGTTATGTCCTACATAACCTTGTAGCCAATTATCTGAGAATCTGATCTTGTTAAGACTTGGCGCTGAAGAAAACTATAAATTATTGCATACCAATTCTCTGCAACAGAGTTGAGCACTATGTAAATCTTGCATATTCTTTCTTCTAGAGGTGGAGGCAGAATGAGCATAATACTGCCCTTTTCAAATCTTGGCCATAAATCCAAATGTGCATTTTTAATGTGGCTCTAAGGGCTTTCTATGAGAGGATCTACAGAGAATGGAGGTAGCCCTGTTGAGCTGGATGATGATAAGAGGTCAGAGCACATGATTATTTCAGAAATCTAAGAGGATTAAGGATGGTGGGCAGCAGATTATTGTCAAAGGATGAGTCAATCTTCATTATGAAAAATACAATTTAAGGTGTATATTCTTACTGTGCATTTCATTTTGGTTGTTATGAAATTCATGGTAATAGGAGGCTCTTTGTTGTTTTATGCATTGCTTCCTTTGCATAAATAACTTCATCGCCCCATGAGAGTAAAATGTGACCCAATGCAATTTCTTTGGAAATTCTCAAAGAGGAAATTTTGGGGAAAGCTGACTCATGTTTAGAGTGGAGTTAGAAGGTAACAGAGCTGGACAAAGTATAGGTCATTCTTATTAAAGAAGGCTCAGAAAGAAAGGAAAACCTTAGTTATCATTGATTCTTCTGTGTGGTCAAATCAGAGGATCCTTCTGTAATTGTCAGAATATAAAGCACTTTATAAATCTCTTAACATTTTGTTACATTTTTCTTATACAATATTGAGTTTCTTTTTGTTTACAATATTTACAATTACTGGAAGTTCTTTAGAGGCTTGTATACGAGGCTTTCCCAGGTGAAAAAGTATTAGGTTGTCGACTAGGTTTTGCTTTTTGTTTCTTGGTTTTCTTGTTTCTTTGTGTATATACAAATGAAAAATGAGATTTTCAAGTAAGTACTCCAGACCCAATACAGTTCAATAACTCATATGAATGGCAACCTGGGCTCTGTTCTCTAAGTTGCTTTTGTCACAAGAAAAGCACTAGGAAGTGTTATCCATTAAAATCTTCATTGGTAATGGAAACATTTATCTGCAATGTCAGTACTGTAGCCAGTAGCTACAGTCCCCATTGAGTACTGAAACTATGTTTATTGTACTAAAAAATGTATTTTTAATTTAATTAAATTTAAATGTATTAGCCACTTGTGGATAGTATCTACCATATTAGACATGCAGTTCTAGAATCGGAGTTGGCATTGAATCTCAGTTTCACTGGGAAAGTCATGACCTATTTTTCTGTGCAAACATGCATCATGGCTTTCCCAACAACACATTAGTTTCACTACATTCTAGCACTGTGACCTCAGGAAAGTTTCTTTACCTCTCTGTGCTTCAGTTTAGAAGATGCTGGTAAAATCCAAAGTTTCTAATGCAACCTTTAAAGAATTCTGTGCTTTAAGCCTAACCTGACTTTTCAGCCTAATCACTTATTACTCTTCTCCATGTTCCCTAATTCCGCACAGATTAAATTGCTTTTTGAAAATGGCTCATTTTCTACATATATTAACAAGAGCTCAAAATGATAAGTTAAAGAAAATCCAATCCAAACGTATTGAAGATCAAAGGGGATTTATCACCCTGACATCAAGGGTGTTGGAATACAGGACATCTTTTTTTTTCTGGTTTCCTTTGAGTGGCCATTATTCTCAGGTTGGCTTTTCCATGATAGGTAATATGTAGCTACCAGGAGTTACAAAACATATTCTACCAGCTTAGCAACACCTGTTTAAATCAAATAAAAGAATACCTACCCTATATCTTCTCAATAATTTGTGCAAAAGTCTTGGACGTGAGTCTCATTTGTCTTGAATTCTTTGCTCACTCTCAAATCAGGCAAAATGGTTGCAGGTAGAATGTATTTATTGGCCAAGCCTGTTCACTTACGTGTTCTTGATATCAGTCCTACCTATCTCATAGACTGGGGAGAATGAAGTTATTTTCACAAAGGAAAATGAGAATCAAACACAAAACAAATAGCAAAGACACCTTTCATTTCTCCTTGAATCCGTTATCACCTAAGTTGCTTAAACAACTTAAAACGTTGAAAGCTGTAGTGGGAATGGCTAGCTTTCCACATGAGTCAGACTCCTTTCTCATCGGAAATATAGTCTCACTAGGGACTAAATCAAGCAGGGCCTCGTCCTCCATCTCCCCACCTCTAAGAGGAGCTTTGTGATTCTCTCTCTCTTTTAATACAGTGGAATGGGTAGAAATTTGTTTTTTAAACCCTTCACATACACACTTCTTTATCGATCCACAGGATATCGATTCCCAAAGTGATCTGGGAAGCTATAGGTACTGATAATAGCGAAGCCCCCATCAGCCTGAATTGTTTATTTTTTAAAACTTTCCAGAGACCATGGAGGATGGCCACAGCATGATCTCTTTTCCTCTCAGGATTTTGGGCACACACATCCCTGGTGTGACTTTCAAGTCACCAGATCTGGGATTGAACTCGGGTGGCCATGTGGGAATTTAGCACCTTAGCCACCATGCCACGTGCTGGTCCCACATGAATATCATTTTTTTTTGAGAGTTTTTTTTCTATATGGAGTATGTGCCCTCTGCCTTTGAGACAGAAAACGAGATATCACCCCCCCCCGGGGGGGATGGCCATGCCACAATCCCTTCTCCTCCATTCTCCTGTTGGTATCTTGGGCACACACGCACGCATGCACAAGTGCCTGGTGTGAGTTTAAGCCACCAGGTCTGGGACTTGAACCACGGTTGACTACATGGGAGTCCAGTGACACAGCCATTAAGCCAACTGCTGGTCCTGATGAGTATCATTTTAACTGGTATTTTCTTTTTGTCTTCATTTTACTGTTGCAACTTACCTCCTTCTACTCACACTTCTTCTATCCAGTCAGGTCAGCAAATGTCTTCTCTTTGCATAAAAGGATTGGAAAACACATCAAACCTCTGTATTTTGTCTACTTAGAATGAGGGCATTATTCTTGGAGGCATTAAGAGTTAGGGCATTATTCCTTCCTGGGGCATTATGATTTAGCTTTGTTACCAACTAAGCCAGAAACTTAGAATTCAGTTCATTTTACCCTCTCTTCTGGTCTTTATTTTTATCAGACTATATCTGAAAATATTTAAAGATTTAGATCAGACAATATTTCAGGCATGTACAGTAGGGGGAGTTTAGGCAGGTGGAAATTGGTTAAATGCTAAGGAACAGAGGAAGTAAGGGAGAAAGATACCTTACAGCCAAAATAATAAAAAATGGGTATTTCAATGATACATAATTGCAGCCTATCTTCATTTTTTTTTCCTGTCAAATGGAGACATCTCTGTTTATTAACCTCTTAACTGGTAAGTTCTAATCTTATGTTTTTGTCATATGTGAATTTAACATTAACTTTTATAAGAAAAATATTAACAATGTTCTCTTCTTCCTCATCCAAGCTTGATCAGTTAGAAAGTAGTTTACCAGTATGGGGCTGGTATTGAAAAACTCATTTTTGCTAGCAGAGGATTGGAACTGATTTGGAAAGAAGGCAAAAACTTCATGGTTTGTTAGTTCTGTGTCCAATTTAGTAGAAAACAATGGGGGGAAGTCCTCAGTTTTCATAATCTGAGGTTGCATTCCTGATTGGGTGGGTGATAGACCAGCCAGATATCTAACTGGGGACACCGTAAGAGACAAGGCATAGGAGGAGTAAAACAAGCTCTCCATACATATTGACCAACTGAAAAAATATTCATGTGCACAGTGAATACGCAAGAGGAATTTGTGGAAATAAAGCCAAAGAAGAATTGAAAACGGGTTTTTCAATTCTTCTTTGAACTTTGAATGTATTTCTCAATATACACACGTATTGACTATTAGAGTATGAAAGTTTTTATAAGCTCAAGGTGTTTAGCCACATCCATTCCCCCAATCTTTGAATTACCAGTGAGCTATGCCAATATAAGGTGGACCACTGAAAGTCAAGCTAAAAAATAAAAATAAGGAGTCAGCAGATGTCATGGTGGTGAAGGTGCTGGACTTATCTAAAGCTGGAGAACATGGCCAGCCATGGTTCAAGTCTTGGTCCTGGTGGCTTGAAAATCACTCCAGGTGTATTTGAGTGCATGCCCAAAATCCCAAGAAGAGAATGGAGAAGGGACTGTAGTGTGGCCATCTCCCCTATGTGGGGATTACTCACTTTTCTTTTCACTGCCTGTCTGTGAGTATAGTGAGTACATGCACCCCGCACAGGCAAAAATCTAAAAAACAAAAACCTGAGTAGAGATATTAATTGCTATACACTACAGGAGAGACAAATTTTATAGTTTAAGCACAGGCATGTTAATTAAAGAAAAAGCCCTTAGACAACACATAATCCACAGTTACTGTATTATCAAAAAATGTCTGATTCTTTTTTAAAAAAAAATAAGGGCCAAGGAAAAGAGGGGAAAAAGATCAATAGAAACAATCTGGATGAGACTGTGTATTGAGCATGTAGACAAAGACATCAAAGCAGTCTTTATAAATACTATAATGTACTCAAAGAATTAAAGGGAAATGTAATAATGTTTCAACAAATAGGAACTCTTAATGTAAAAATAAAAACTATGTTTTAAAAAGAACCAGAGACTTTAGTTAACAAATAAGTTAACCAAAAATACTGGTAGGCTTAACAGATTTAAGATGGCAGAATCATCTAAATTTGAGGACAAATAAATAGAAATTATCCAATCTAGGGGGAACAATTTTTAAGAAAGATGGATAGTATCCGATATCTGTGTGGGATATCAAGAACAATATAAGCAACTGGCGGTCCCAGAAGGAGGAGAGAAGAATCATTAAAAAACAAGAAATGATGACAGAAAACATCCCTAATTTGAGAAAAACAATAATCCAGATACAAGAATCTCAAGAAACCCTGAGAAGGGAAGACACTGTGATCCCCACTTTTATATATATCTATACATATATATAATTTTTTAATATATATTTATATTATGAATTATGAAAGAAATAAGAACACGATTTCTTATTAGGTTTATAATACAATTAATGACTGACATTTTATCAGAAACACAGGAGGTCAGAAGGTTATAGATGGCATGTTCAAGGTGCTAAAAGAAGAAAAAAAATCAAGAAAGTCAGTAAAACTCTGAGATGGAAAAAAATACATTTTCATATAAACCAAAACTAATAAAAGTCACTGCTAGCACTCCTATTCTACAAAAAATACTAAAGGAAGTCCTTCAAAATAAAAGGAAATGACACCAAACAACAATACAAATGTATAGTAACACATGGAAAGCATTGACGATGGTAAATATGTGGGTAAATATAAGGTGAATATGTATTCTTTTCTTCTAATCATATTACAAATGTAAGATTATTATAATGTAATGTCAGGCTTATAACATATATAGATGTAATACATAAGACAATAGCAAAAAGGACCATAGTAGGCAGAAAATGAAAGTATATTGAAAAGTTGATCTATTTTTATCAAAATTAAGTAAATATTAACATCAAGTTGATTGTGATAAGTTAGAAATGCATATTATGTGCTCGGAAATAGCCATTAAACTAGAAAATATGGTGGAAAAGCAGAAGAATTCTAATAGTTTACAAAGAAATATTTATCACAGAAAAGGCAATGAAGCAGAAACAGAAGATACATATTGAACGCAAATTCATATAATTATACTAAAATCTAAAAATATGAATTATAAAAGCAAATCCATCACATTCAATTGAAATACAAATCTACCCAAACAATAATCCCATTAAATGTGAATAGAGTAAACATTCAAAAAGCAAGCGTTAAATTTGTTCAAAAAAGCTATGTGGTATATCTCTACTATAATAGATGTTGTCTTCAAGGAACATACTTTAGATTCAAAGACATTAATAGGTTAAAGTGAGAATATAGAAAAAGATATACCATGTATTCTAGTCCACTGTGCTGTTATTAACAAACTACCGAGTCTGTGTGACTTATAAAGCATAGAGGTTTATTAGGTCGAAGCACCTCATCTGGTGAAGGTTTTCTTGGTGGATAACATGGTAGAGGACATCACAGGGCAAGACGGAGCAAGAGCATGGTATGTGTCTGTCTGTCCATGTCTCCTTATACATTTACCAGGAGTGGGTTATGGGGACCCCACTGTCATGATTTCATCTAGTCCTAATCACCTCCCAGAGGCTTCACCTTTCAGCACCATAATCAGATTAAGTGTCCAACCTCTCAACACTGTCATAATGGCTCACCAAGTTTTAAAAAAGTTTGTTTAAATAAATTGCTGGGGGTATGTGCACTCACTAAAGAGCAACAGAGTGTGTGAGAGAATGAGAAAAGACCTTCTATGGGGGATGGCCATGCTGTAATCCCTTCTCTTCCATTTCTCCTCTTGGGATTTTGGGCATACACGCACATGCCCAGTGTGTTTTCCGAACTGCCAGGTTTAGGATCCTATATGGCTGATTACACAGTCCACCTTCACCACCACACCACTAGCTGGTCCTATTTATTTATTTTCTTAATGAGAGACAGACATCCCAGATAGGGTCTTAATGTCACAATTGAACTCCTGGTGCTATAGCCAGCCAGGATCATTGGCGTGCTCAGGGTTATGCCTGGTGTTTTTAGGGAGACCTGGGATGTGAACTAGAAACCTTCCCATATAGCCTCCAGCATCACACAGCAGTGCACCTACTACCTGTATGACAGTGGCTGGATAAGCTTACTAAATTTTAACACATGAATTTTTAGGCGATACGTTGAAACCATAGCACTATGCTAACTGTAATTGTAAGAGATTAGAAGAACTACATTTCTATTAAAAGTTACCCAAATGATTCTGACATGCAGTCAGAAATTAATACCTCACTTTATTCACAATGGGACTATCCAATTACAGGGATGGCTTCCAGGAGAAAGTCCTTGAGCAATAAGTTGATATCAAACTGGTAAGGAAGGTGATGGCTTGGAGGTCTTTTTCAAAAAGGAAGTATGAAATGTTAGCATTTGGTGCTTAAGGAACTAGAGCTTGCATTGTTCTGGGATAAAATGAGAGTTGAAGAACTGTGGGAAGTAAGCAGATGCAGAGCTGATAGGAGTCTGATAACAAGTGCCTTTACTGTATAAGTACATAAACCCCAAAATTTTTTATGTTGGTGTATTAGGTTTAAAATATAATCACTGTGGGACATGAAAAGATGAGGAGGACAACATGTATAATCATATAATAGTAAGAGGAACTGGGCTAGTGCAGGGAGAAGAGGAAGACTGTAGGCCAATTATGTCAGACTTGGGTTCTTTTTAGTTTTTGTCCATATGTTAGTTTGCTGATTTATGGTAAGGGAGTAGATGCATTAACCTGACTTACTATGCTTCATATCAACAATGGCAAGCGTGGGACCAGCAGTTAGCGTAATGGCTATGTCGCTGGACTCCCACGTAGTCGACCGCGGTTCGATTCCCGGACCCAGTGGCTTAAACTCACGCCGGGCGCGTGTGCGTGCGTGCCCAAGATCCCGAAAGGAGAATGGAGGAGAAGGGATTGCGGCGTGGCCATCCCCCCTGGGGGGTGATTTCTCGCTTTCTGTCTGTCTCTGTCTGTCTGGCGAGTGCATGCGCCCTGTAGCAAAAACCTCTCCAAAAAAAAAAAAAAAAAAAAAGGCAAGTGCAAAGCTAATTTTTTCCATTAAAATGATTATATTTTTTACACAGAGAAAGCCCAATTTTAATTATGTTCATTTCAAATCTAATATCTCGATAATGGGAAGTGGCCCTCTTTGTAACTCTTGAGGAATGAAAATTTCTACAGTGTAGATTTTAGAAAACAACTTTTTTTTTTCTTCACAGTGCATTGTCCACAGTGGAGATTCTTGAACCTTTGTGTTCAAAATGTAGATAAAAAGCATGCATATCCAAGATCTGTATGTCTAGGATGGGTTCAGTATGCTGCATTTTAACCAGCTCCCAAGAGCCTCTGATATAAGCATTCACTGGACCTCACTCTGATAAAGATATGATTTCAGAACTTTCATCTTTGGCCTTTTTTTCTATGTGTAGTATGGTAATCTTTTTTACATATGAGGGAAATTCTTCTTTATACTCATGACTCTCTTCTGAAATTCAATGACCTAAAATTGTTGGAAGGAAAGACATGCAAAAACTGATTTAAATGTCAGTAGATCAACAAAACCTTCAGTGTACTTAAATACTGGAAATGTTATCAAACAGAAATGAATGTTATGCAACAAAATACAAATCAGTTACTTGAGGAACTGCCAAAACTATTTTCAGAGGTAAGAGTTGGATGATGCTATTCAATGCCAAATTCAATTTCCTCAGCTTGTGAGGAAATCTATATCTTACCAGCTTCCATAATTTTATGGAAAGAACCAGAGTTTTGGCATCTGACCTAAATTGGAATCCCCCTACTTCTTATTTTTAATTTTTTTGGCCAGTGTTCTTTGCAAGCGTGTTACTTAACCTTTTTGACTTTTGTGTGTCTCATGTACAGTAGATGGGGATGAGGGTACAACTGCACAGGGGTGTAGAGGGGATTAAATAAGAAAATGTACTTAAAGCACGAGATATAGCAATGTACTTCATAAAATGGTTCTTTTATATATATATCTATAGGTATCCACAAATGGAACTAAACTTGTAGCTAATAATGAAAAGAACACATTCCAGTAGCCCAGAGAACTTATGTGTAGATGATGTAATAATGCAATTCAAGATGCTGGCTCTCGGGAACCAGCAGTTAGCGTAATGGCTATGTCGCTGGACTCCCATGTAGTCGACCGCGGTTCATGTCCCGGACCCGGTGGCTTAAAACTCACGCCGGGCGCGAGTGCGTGCGTGCCCAAGATCCCGGGAGGAGAATGGAGGAGAAGGGATTGCGGCGTGACCATCCCCCCTAGGGGGTGATTTCTCGCTTTCTGTCTCTATGTCTCTCTCTGTCTGTCTGGCGAGCGCACGCGCCCTACAGTGAAAATCTCTCCAAAAATAAAAAAAAAAAAAAAAAAAGAAAGATGCTGGCTCTCTTCATCTGTTTTTCTTTACTTCTCTCTCTCTTTCTCTTTTTTTAAATAAGGTGCATGTTCTCACTGGAGAAACAGAAACAGAGAGATGGAAAGTGAGAAATCATGCCCCAGGGGAGATGGCCATGCCTCAGTCCCTTCTCCATTCCTCTCCGGATTTTGGTCATGCATGCACACGTACCCAGCGTGAGCTTTTTTAAGCTGACAAACTGTGATTGACTAGGTAGGAGTCCAGCAACATAAACATTGTGCCACTGGCTGATCCCCTTCATCTGTTTTTCTAGGGAGCAGTTCTCCTTCCTCAGTAGTCAAAGGGGAAGGCCCAGGCAATCCTCCCTCCTGGCCTCTTTGGGGCAGAGATCTTAAAGGGCACTTCTGTTTATCTCAGAGGTTCTTCAGTTCTGTGGCCTGATTTAGCCACATATCTTTCATTGTCTCTTGCCCCCACCAAACCCCTCTGTCCCTCAGAAGTTCCTGGCAAAATTTGTTAAAAAAGACTTGTTGGGACCAGCAGATGGCATAATAGTTACTACTCCTCTGTAATCAATCATGGTTCGAGTCCTAGACCTGGAGGCTTAAAACTCAAGCTGGGTATGTGTGTGTGTGTGTGTACCCAAAATTCTGAGAGAAGAATGGAGGAGAAGGGATTGTGGATGGCCATTGTCCCTAGGGATGATTTTTTGCTTTGCTTTCTGTCTCTCTGGCAAGCGTACATGCTCTGTAGCAAAAATCTCTCTCTCTAAAAAAAAAAAAAAAAAAAAAAAGGTTTGTTAATTACCATATTCAAAGTTCATAGGAGAATTGAAAAAATGGTAATGAATCATCAGGCTGACATTTTAAATACAGGCATCATAGACATTCTAATAAATTTCCTTCAGTAATATAATGTTTGGCTTATTCTATCTCTGAAAAGATTCAAGCAACATAAGACAATGGAATACATTGAAAATGTAATCGTTCAGGTGTCTTCTATTCAGAGAACAGTGTTTAGATTGCATTTAAACTTTTTTGGGGAAAAGAGTTGATAAAGATGTTTAGAGTAGAAGATTCTATACCTTTTAATAATTTCAAACTTCAAGGCAAAACCAAGCATTTTCTTTTTTTTTCTTTTTCTTTTTTTTGGAGAGGTTTTTGCTATAGGGCAAGTGCGCTTGCCAGAAAGACAGAGAGAGACAGAGATAGAAAGCGAGAAATCACCACCCCAGGGGGGATGGCCATGCCACAATCCTTTTTCCTCCTTTCTCCTCTCGGGACCTTGGGCATGCACGTACATGCGCCCAGCGTGAGTTTAAGCCACTGGGTTCGAGACTTGAACTGCGGTCGGCTACATGGGAGTTCAGTGACATAGCCATTACACTAACTGCTGGTTCCATATAACCAAGCATTTTCTTTGCTGAACAAAGCAAACTAACTTGTCTGTGCTTGGGGTAGCTCCAGGGGTGCAGGAAGAGGAGGCAAGATATCTCATCAGATAAACCAAACTAACACAGGGTAAATTCTTTTGGATTCTGCAAAAATATACACATTGCTGTTTTTTGTTTGTCAGTTCATGTAAAACATACACTTACTAGATTTTTACAAATTGAAAATCTAAAACTTGGATGTCTCTTCATTGTAAATAAAAAGCAATTAAGTGCAGTTTCTTTTATTAGCAACAGACTAGGCAATATTTGCTAATTTATTAGAATAAAAGTTCAGTTCTGAGGTGTAACCCAACTATTTTCCTTAGAAAGGATTGCAAAAAGAAAAAAAAACCCTAAAAACTATGTTTATAGATCATCTTTCTCCTTTTTTGATTACCTAATTTTATCAATAGAGACAACTTAGGTCAGACCTTTAGAAAAAAAAAAAAATCGTTGTTGAGACAAAGATAATGAGTCCAACAAGGCAAGTAATAGACAATTAATGCTTTTAGGAAATTTTAGCTTTAAAATTCTACCCAGATTGTTATGTTTTCATTACAGAATTATTATTATAGAGTGTGTATAGGGGAGATGCAGCAAAAATATATTTATATAAATTGATCTATTTTGGGTCAATGCAAATATCTTAATGAGTCCAACAAGGCAAGTAATAGACAATTAATGCTTTTAGGAAATTTTAGCTTTAAAATTCTACCCAGATTGTTATGTTTTCATTACAGAATTATTATTATAGAGTGTGTATAGGGGAGATGCAGCAAAAATATATTTATATAAATTGATCTATTTTGGGTCAATGCAAATATCTGATAAAAAGTTACAATTCTGAGTATCTTTTAAAAGTAATTTTGGTTGAAACAATATTGTTAGAAAAAAACGACCATTTTGATATAATCTAGTTTAAAGTTTAAGAAGACTATGTATGTAGATGGAAGTGTTTGAAGTACTCCAAACAGTAAGGAGATGTCGATAAAAATCTTTTTAATTTTAACATAAAAGTCTCAGAACAAAATTAAATCCAAACACACCTAGTAGCCTGTAGTCACCTGTATTTTTCTTAAAACAACTCTGGTGATTTACCAGTCCAAAGATCTTTTCACATCAAGACAACAGAGCAAGAATCCTATTAAAAAAGCAGAGCCAACAAGGAAAAAAAAAAAATAAAAGTGGTGATGGAGAAAATACAACTACGTAAATCTCACAGCAGCATCTCCAAAAATAAAAGCAGCTATTTCACTTTGCTCTTTTGAATTCCAGATACTTATTTCAGATATAAGGATAGCATCATACATATACACTTTAAATTTAAATAAGAAATGTGCATTTCACTTCAAGAAATTGTGTTGACTCCCCATCCTACCCCCAGAATGGTGACTATTGTATTTTATTTCTATAAAATAATAATAATAATAAAAAAAGGAGCAGGGCAGGTTGGGGTGGAAGAAGAGCTTTTGTAGCTCTTTCCTTAAGAAATGTGAAGCTCCTAACTTTGCCATTTTTTAGTGTTCTGCTTGAGTTAAGTTTACAATAGATAAATTTGAAGATGCTGAATCATAGATAACAGACACCATTACAAAGCAGTTGGAAATTTTATACAATTGGCAGTTTGCGCTTCATAGCTACCAGGTAAGAAGCAAGCTCTCCCTGCTCCATTCTTTGAGGTAAGCCACTGAACACACACTCACATGAGCTCCAGAGCCTGACTCCAATGTATCTTTTCTCTGCATTCATAACTAAGACCTTAGCACCAAACACTGGGGTAAAATGATGTTTTCTCAGTATTCATTATCAAGACAAAACCCCATTGGCTTCTATCCAAGTGTAGAAGCATATAACTTGTCACTTTCTGTGATAAAATTAACATCGTGGCTATATAACCTTAAAACTGAGGATAAGAATATTTACTTTGTTGCCTTGCACTGAAATGATCTCATATATCATTTCCACATGAAAGTACCTTATCTAGGGTAGGCAAATCACTTAAACAATTGCAAGGTAGACTTAAAAAAATACGAGCTGTTCTATGGAATATAGCAAAAAGTAATACAAACAGAGCTACTTCTTTAACATTTACAAAGAAAAAGGGGAATCCAAGGTCCATTTAAAATATTCTCTATCACTGCTAATTCCCCCATTTATTTAATTGAATTAGGTCGTTGGGAAAGTTAGACATATTTTTCTGTTTTTCTATGCAGAAATGCATCATGGCTTTCCCAATGACCTAGTAATTTTAGAAGAGGTAAGTGGATGCCATCCAAGTATCAGAACTTTCCTCGACACACAAAAAAATTCTAGTTGCTACTTAAAGTTCTTAATAGAGAGTAATGTTTAAATTTGGAAAGTAAAGAAAGAGCAGAGACATTGTCCATACTCAGGGACTGAGAAGTTACAAGCATTTAAAAATATATTTTGACCATATTTATTAAAGATCAGGAAGCTCTTTTGAGAGCTGGTTTTAAAAAACCCTCTAAGATCTAAAAGAACCACCAAAGACCTTTTCATTTTGAAAGAATAAACAGGATTATGAGAATAAGTAACTTGTTCCTTGAGGAGCTATAAATGCTAGTCATTAGTAAAGTTCATTCCCTCCGTTAGAATTCATCTCTTATAAGGTCTGTTGGATAATTATTCTTTCTAAACACGACAACGAAAAATGGAACAGATGTTTAGGTAGATAACAAGTTTGATGGTTAAGATATAATGAATCGTTTCATTGTTTTTTTAATAAAAATGTCCAATGGTAAGATTTCTTCAAGGTTCTTAATAGAAATATGTTCTCTAGATTAAAGGAGAAAAAAAAAAGATTGTATAGAATTCCATGTGATACTAGGATAATGAAAAATGTATCACTTAACAAGGTTTGCATTATTCAGAGTTATGCCCAGGCAAGTTTTGCTCTAATCCCCAGCCAATACGTTGCTTGGTAACCAGTTACCTGCACACCTGCTCTGTAGCTATAAGAAAAAGTGCATGTATGGTTATTGGCTGTATTTAGTCCTGAAGAAAGAGATAAAAATCTAACACACATTAATATTTTATACAAGGGTATATCTTTTACCTTATTATTGAACTTAGTGTTTAGCCTAAGATATATATATATATATTTTAATTAGAAGAGTTACTGCTTCTCATCACACCAGCACCTCCTGAGTAGCATGAGAAAAGACTTAAATTCTTTTCAGAGCATCTGTAATCAACTCTGTTTGCTGCACACAACAGATGCTACCATTAGGAGGGATTTTGTACTTAGGTGAGAGGGAAGGCTGAATGGAGAATTTCAGTTTAAAAAAGATTCCCACAGAGGAGGCACAATGATTCTAGAACGGTCTGACCATAAGAGTCTGTCTACATGAAGGCTTGATTAACACAGCCCCAGAAATATCAGTCATTGTGATTAGGCTGTGGTGTAGCTGGAATTGTTCCTGATTATTTCCCTCTCAAGTTACAGTAAAGAACAGTTCTACCATTGATTGTGTGGCAGTGACACGGTGGGGAGCCTTAAGAGGCAAGCTTTGGGAGCAACACATACAGCTTATGTATTTTTTCCCCCATTAGAAGGTTGATTGCACACTATGCATTTGAGTTTCAGGGCTGCTAGAAAGGATGTCCCAAGGGTCTTGAAGTCATTTCCTCTAACTGTTGATGGGATCACGGTAGATTTTTTTTTTAAAGAGTTGGAAGGTATCTCTAGAGATCATTTAGTTTATTGTTTTTTTAGCCCTGCTTACACATTAGAATCACCTGGAGAGCTTTTAAAACATACTGATGTTTGGGCTTTATCCCTAGAAGGGTCCTGATGCTAAGTCTGTGGTGGGATTCAGGCCCAAAGAGTAAAGTGCTTGAAAAAGATCAGGTATATTATTCTAATCGATTCCTTTCACTTAAAGGGAAACATTGGTAATGAGGAAGACCCATTCCCTTTCTATCAGTTACCATCATTTTCTTCTTGTGTGAACTTTTACCATTTGATTAAATGGATTGGGGCTCTGTGCTCAGGGGAAGAAAGAGTTTGTTGGATCATTGTGCTCCCACCTTTCTGCTTCTGTAGCGTCTTTGGAGATCATCTTAGAGCCACAGGTAGGTAGTGAAGATTTTGCTGAGAAGATTCTAAAATGAATCAGACAGGTCTTAACTGAATTAATTCCAAGGCCACTCAGTTCCCAAGGCTAACCCTTCATCTTTGTAGGTTCTCCATTTTATGTGATAATGACACATTGCCTGCCATATTAAATGACAGCATCACAGTACTTCAAAATCAGAGGACAGCATCAAGATGCATCCGAAGTAATATCAATCCCTGATGAAAAAGAAATGTTTAAGGAGAAATTAAAATCTAAGGTTTTAATAAAATCCAGAAGAATTCAAGACCCAAATCATATTTTCTTACTGTGGTCATTAAGTCCAAAATTTTTTCTTTTTTTTTTTAGAATTATTAATCTGTCTTCCTCAATTTATTTTGACCGGTCTTAGTGGTGTCCTTGATTTTGGATAGATTTGGGACTTTTCCAGGAACTGTAGGCCAGTTAGAATCTAGGGGGAATTGGGGAGTTTTTAAATTCTTTGCCATTTGTCTTAATAGCAATCCAAGTCTCTATGAGCATCTCTTGGAAAAATCCTAAGGAGTTAAAAACCAAAAACCCCAAACCAAAACAAACCTCGAGATCACTGGTTAGAAAATAAACCAACTTCTAGTCCTTGAGCTGTTGTTCTCCATCCCAGGCAAAATTGTGTTCCCCAAAATCTAGTTTTTAGAGTCATCACAGGCTGGTGCATAAACGCAGTGGTAACTGAGAGGAAGCCCCAAAGAGAAGTTTGGCTTCACCAGTGTTATAGTTTGGGTCATGATTTGCCCTCTAAAGTTTAATGTTTTGGAATTTAATCTTAGTAGGCCTTGATTGAATATCCCCTAGAAATTCATGCATTGGACCTTCATTGTATTATAAAGGTATTATGTGAAAACCTGATGCTTTTATGGTGTCCCAGGGTGAGACCTTTGGGTGTGTGATATCATTACGGTGGGGCTTCTGTAGGGAATGAGACCAGTTGGAAGAGGGAAAGCCACTTGGGTTATAGACTACGCTCTGCTAAAAGTTCTGCCTTTTGCTACTTTGGCCTTAACAGCTGCCAGAATTGTGAGTTATTAAGCTTCTGTTTCCTTATAATTCACCAAGTCCCAGGTATTTTGGTTAGCAATTCATTTGTGGACCAAGACAATCATGAAGCTGGTGGGCTAATAGCAATCATCTAAAACATATAGCTTGTGGACGTTAAATTCAATTGCAGTGGCAGAACTATCCCAGCAAGAGGATGACTAATTTGGACACTGAGAACTTAGCCTACCTGAGGGAAAATACTCCCTAGACAATTGAAACTCAGACCCTCATTGGGTTCTGCTGAATATGTGAGTGTGCAGCTCCTCTGTGATTTGAAAGGAAAATAATTTTTTTTAAAAATATCATTATACCTTCCATATCGCCCTTCATGACCTCTCTCTCTCCTCTGGTGAAACTTTGTAGGGTTCTCTACATGCCACTCTGTCTTGCTTGTGGATGGAGCCACAAAAATCGACAAAGAAGAAAACCATACATGTTTTCTTGTCCAGTCCAGCACTTTAGAGCCAACTGCACAACTGCTAGAATTGTCCACAAGGACTATCTATTGAGTCGTCAGAAAAGTCATGATATATCTTCCTGTTATTTTAAGAGTTTTTTTTTTTTTTTTTTTTGCTATAGGACATGTGTGCTCACCGGAGAGACAGAGAAAGAGAGACAGAAAGCAAGAAATCACCCCACAGGGGGGATGGCCATGTCACAATCCCTTCTCCTGGGATCTTGAACATGCAGTCACATGTGCCCGGTGTGTTTTAAGCTGCCAGGTGGAGAACTTGAACCATAGTTGACTACATGGGAGTCCAGCAACATAATCGTTACACTATCTGCTGGTCTCTATTTTTATGTTTTTCTATGCAAAAGTGTCATGACTTTCTGATAACCCAGTAAGTTGCTATGTACCACCAAATTTGCCCAAACCAGAGGCACCACCAAAGATCTGTAACATGAACCCTCAATTGGCACTGTTTTGTCTTATTTATTGATGGTCCTGGTTGACACACCAGTTGTTGGGGCAGGATCGAGGTTACAAAATTATAAGGCTCTTTGCTCTGTGGAAATGCAGAGTAGAGAGGGCATCCTGAGGGTAATTTACCCCAGGAGAGAGGGAAGAGGAATGTCTTTTTGTCTACCAAAGTCATGGTCAGGTAGATTGTTATTGCTTGAAGTGAGTGGGAATAGAAGAGCAGAGAGGTGCCAGCAGGTGGTTAAAATGCTGGTGTACCACCTGGCCAACCGTGGTTTGAATCCCAGACCCAGTGGCTTGAAAATCATAATAGGTGTGAGTCTGTGCATGCCAAAAATCCTGAGGAGAATGGAGGAGAAGGAATTGCAGTGTGGTCATCCCCCCGATGGTTGATTTCTTACTTTCCCTCTCTCTGGTGAGCCCATGCACTCTATGGCATAAAAAGGAAAAAAAAAAAAAAAAAGCTAAAACTAAGCTTAAAAAATCAGAGAAAGGCCAAGAGTTTTATTTTTAATTCATTTTTGGGAGAGGTTTTTGCTATAGGGCGTGTGTACTTGCCAGAAAGAGAGAAAGACAGAGAGACAGAAAGTGAGAAATCACCCCCCAGGGGCGATGGCCATGCTGAGCCACAATCCCTTCTCCTCCAGTCCCCTTTCAGAATCTTGGGCATGCACGCACGTATGCAAACCACTGGGTCTGCCACGGTCGACTAGATGGGAGTCCAGCAACATAGCCATTATGCCAACTGCTAGTCTAAGGCCAGGAGCTTTATATTAATGGATGTCTGTTCATGTTGAAGGAAACATCAAGAGTGGGAAAGATTCTCCTAGGACTTGACTCTTACTCCTGTACATATATCCTACACTCCATAACTTATTTTATATTACCTCCTAAATCTATTGAGTATCTGACCTTTGTGCTCTGTTACTGCCCAAGTCAGGCCTTTGTTTCCTCTTCTACTAAAAATTGTATCCTTGTCATTACTGGGATTTGGCTTTTTTGCCCTGCCCTCTTGCTGACCTCTTGCTGCAAATTTGTCTTCCAGATCACCAGAACAATCATTTTACACACAAATATCCTTCAAAAAGTTCATGGAAAATACAATTAAAGTATTAATTTATTTTGGTGCTAAGAAGTTTTAGAAATCTATTTATAGTTTTTTCACAGTACACATTTCCCATATTTTTGAAGACATCCCAGCACCCCACCCAACCCTGTATTTGATTATTTCATTGCCATGCTCAGAGCCCATCAGTGGCTTCTACTACCTAAAAGATATTCTCTCAAATCCTGCATGTGGGGTCCGAATTCCTTTTTTTTTTTTTTCTATTTTTTAGGAGAGGTTTTTGCTATAGGGCGCATGCGCTCAACACTAAGACAGAGAGAAAGAGAAAGCGAAAAATTACCCCCCCAGTGGGAATGGCCATGCTGCAATCCCTTCTCCTCCCTTCTCCTCTCTTCTCCTCCATTCTCCTCTCAGGATCTTGGGCATACACGCACACGCGCCTGGCGTGAGTTGAAGCTGCTGGGTCCAAGACTTGAACCACGGTCGACTACATGGGAGTTCAGAGACATAGCCATTACCGCTAACTGCTGGTCCCTCCAAATTCCTTCTTAATTTAAAAGGTGATTAAGCTTGTGGAGTCAGAGAGGGAATATCGATCTCAAAGCCATTAACTAGCTTTGAGACCCATGAGTCTGTAACTTTCTCCTCTGTGAAATTGCAATAACAATAGTACTTCAAAAGGTTGTTGGAGGAATCAAATAAAATAATTCACAAAAAAAATACCTATTACTGAGTTCAATAACGAGGAATCATTTTTATTTGGTCTCTGATCTCCTCATACTGTAGATTCTACTTTTAGCTACTTTTTCCTCTGTTCCTGACACACTTTTTAATTTAATTTTAATTTTAATTAATTAATTAATTAATTTTCCTGACATACTTTCTCAGAGCTTTGTGTTTTTCACCCATTCTGGTCCTTCTGTTGATATGCCTTTACCCATCTTCACTACTTGGCAAAATCTTATTCATCTTCTAATCCAAAATGCTTTGTCTCTAGCAAACAGACTTAAGTGTCCTTTCTCTCGGGCCCTCACTCCCCAGTGTAATGCCACTAGTGAAGCAAATATCCTCATTTCCTTAAGATGAGTTCCTGAGGCTAAGAACTGGGTCTTTCTGCACAAGCCATACAGAAACTGCTCACAAATGTTTATGAAGGCCAACTGTGGTGATTCAGGCCGCAGAGTGCTATTGCTTGATACTGGGGTGAACAGGAATGCTCCCAGATTCAGATTCCAGGTTATCCTGAATATGCTGAGTCCACCCATGTGATCCTGGTTGGCTGGAAGGTATCACTCTGTGGAGAGACTCTTGTTAAGGGTACCTCTTTTTCTCTCATGAAATTAAAAAAAAATAACAAAAGTATGTTTATTAAATGAATAATCATGCAAATGAGAAGGCCCTTTTTGAGTGGAAATTTTCAGGGTTTTAAAGCTTTTCATGTGTATTATTTTATGGACAGTGAGCCCTTCAGCCTATTGTCCGATGCAATTAAGAGGAAACATTAAATGAAAAAAAAAATCTTAGGATACAGATAATTGCTATTTTCACTTCAAAGTACTTTTTAAGGTCTAAATTCAGAACTAATAGTTTTTATTTTTTTTTTATTTATTTATTTATTTATTTTTTTTATCCTGTACTAATATGTTGTGGGTATAGGAGGAAGGGGAGAGGATAGTTCATATCTAACCTTTCAGCTACCTTCCTTGTTGAAATAACTTTTCTAAAACTAATGATATAGTCGATGAAATGTCCTTAAATGAATTCAAATGCTGCCCTAGGTAAGTCTGTTAGTCTGAAGGCAAACAATTCTTGTGTACTGATCATTTTTAAAAACTTTTAAAAGGTCAATTGGTTTATTTCCATGTATTTAGCAATAGTTTACAAAGCAATCTTTTAGAGCTGTCATTGTATTAATTTTCATGGCTTTCGTAATTGTAAATTTTATATTTCCTTAGGAAGCAATTAATACGTTTAGGAAACTCTCCTGGGTTTCATAAACACTTCCAATTAAAATGTATTGATTTGGCAGTGGTTTCTCCTTGGTATTCATTTACAAAGACCAACAAGCCATTCATGTGGCTTTGTCTAACCTGAATGTGAACAAACATGAGACAACTGAAGATATTATCTCTTTTTCCCTTAGAAGTTAATTAGTTCTATAGGTATTATTAGCCTGTAAGCGCCTGGAGGACAAGGATAATGTCTTATTCATTATTATATCTCACCCAGGGTCTAGCCAAGTCCCTGCATATATAAAGGGCAGAGACTGGTGTCCCTAGTAAGGAATGTGCTTAATTGGAGAATCTTTGCCAGTGGCCAGTGTGGAATCTAGAAGGAGAACCAGCAAAGGCTTGCAACGGGAGCTTAGTAAGTATGGGAAACAGGAAAAATGCAACCTCTCAGAGGCACCTGGGACAGAGCAGGAAT
>NW_006159512.1:203056-224310 GCF_000334495.1 Tupaia belangeri chinensis
CTCTCGGGTGAGCCCATGCACTCTATGGCATAAAAAGGAAAAAAAAAAAAAAAAAAGCTAAAACTAAGCTTAAAAAATCAGAGAAAGGCCAAGAGTTTTATTTTTAATTCATTTTTGGGAGAGGTTTTTGCTATAGGGCGTGTGTACTTGCCAGAAAGAGAGAAAGACAGAGAGACAGAAAGTGAGAAATCACCCCCCAGGGGCGATGGCCATGCTGAGCCACAATCCCTTCTCCTCCAGTCCCCTTTCAGAATCTTGGGCATGCACGCACGTATGCAAACCACTGGGTCTGCCACGGTCGACTAGATGGGAGTCCAGCAACATAGCCATTATGCCAACTGCTAGTCTAAGGCCAGGAGCTTTATATTAATGGATGTCTGTTCATGTTGAAGGAAACATCAAGAGTGGGAAAGATTCTCCTAGGACTTGACTCTTACTCCTGTACATATATCCTACACTCCATAACTTATTTTATATTACCTCCTAAATCTATTGAGTATCTGACCTTTGTGCTCTGTTACTGCCCAAGTCAGGCCTTTGTTTCCTCTTCTACTAAAAATTGTATCCTTGTCATTACTGGGATTTGGCTTTTTTGCCCTGCCCTCTTGCTGACCTCTTGCTGCAAATTTGTCTTCCAGATCACCAGAACAATCATTTTACACACAAATATCCTTCAAAAAGTTCATGGAAAATACAATTAAAGTATTAATTTATTTTGGTGCTAAGAAGTTTTAGAAATCTATTTATAGTTTTTTCACAGTACACATTTCCCATATTTTTGAAGACATCCCAGCACCCCACCCAACCCTGTATTTGATTATTTCATTGCCATGCTCAGAGCCCATCAGTGGCTTCTACTACCTAAAAGATATTCTCTCAAATCCTGCATTTGGGGTCCGAATTCCTTTTTTTTTTTTTTCTATTTTTTAGGAGAGGTTTTTGCTATAGGGCGCATGCGCTCAACACTAAGACAGAGAGAAAGAGAAAGCGAAAAATTACCCCCCCAGTGGGAATGGCCATGCTGCAATCCCTTCTCCTCCCTTCTCCTCTCTTCTCCTCCATTCTCCTCTCAGGATCTTGGGCATACACGCACACGCGCCTGGCGTGAGTTGAAGCTGCTGGGTCCAAGACTTGAACCACGGTCGACTACATGGGAGTTCAGAGACATAGCCATTACCGCTAACTGCTGGTCCCTCCAAATTCCTTCTTAATTTAAAAGGTGATTAAGCTTGTGGAGTCAGAGAGGGAATATCGATCTCAAAGCCATTAACTAGCTTTGAGACCCATGAGTCTGTAACTTTCTCCTCTGTGAAATTGCAATAACAATAGTACTTCAAAAGGTTGTTGGAGGAATCAAATCAAATAATTCACAAAAAAAATACCTATTACTGAGTTCAATAACGAGGAATCATTTTTATTTGGTCTCTGATCTCCTCATACTGTAGATTCTACTTTTAGCTACTTTTTCCTCTGTTCCTGACACACTTTTTAATTTAATTTTAATTTTAATTAATTAATTAATTAATTTTCCTGACATACTTTCTCAGAGCTTTGTGTTTTTCACCCATTCTGGTCCTTCTGTTGATATGCCTTTACCCATCTTCACTACTTGGCAAAATCTTATTCATCTTCTAATCCAAAATGCTTTGTCTCTAGCAAACAGACTTAAGTGTCCTTTCTCTCGGGCCCTCACTCCCCAGTGTAATGCCACTAGTGAAGCAAATATCCTCATTTCCTTAAGATGAGTTCCTGAGGCTAAGAACTGGGTCTTTCTGCACAAGCCATACAGAAACTGCTCACAAATGTTTATGAAGGCCAACTGTGGTGATTCAGGCCGCAGAGTGCTATTGCTTGATACTGGGGTGAACAGGAATGCTCCCAGATTCAGATTCCAGGTTATCCTGAATATGCTGAGTCCACCCATGTGATCCTGGTTGGCTGGAAGGTATCACTCTGTGGAGAGACTCTTGTTAAGGGTACCTCTTTTTCTCTCATGAAATTAAAAAAAAATAACAAAAGTATGTTTATTAAATGAATAATCATGCAAATGAGAAGGCCCTTTTTGAGTGGAAATTTTCAGGGTTTTAAAGCTTTTCATGTGTATTATTTTATGGACAGTGAGCCCTTCAGCCTATTGTCCGATGCAATTAAGAGGAAACATTAAATGAAAAAAAAAATCTTAGGATACAGATAATTGCTATTTTCACTTCAAAGTACTTTTTAAGGTCTAAATTCAGAACTAATAGTTTTTATTTTTTTTTTATTTATTTATTTATTTTTTTTTTTTATCCTGTACTAATATGTTGTGGGTATAGGAGGAAGGGGAGAGGATAGTTCATATCTAACCTTTCAGCTACCTTCCTTGTTGAAATAACTTTTCTAAAACTAATGATATAGTCGATGAAATGTCCTTAAATGAATTCAAATGCTGCCCTAGGTAAGTCTGTTAGTCTGAAGGCAAACAATTCTTGTGTACTGATCATTTTTAAAAACTTTTAAAAGGTCAATTGGTTTATTTCCATGTATTTAGCAATAGTTTACAAAGCAATCTTTTAGAGCTGTCATTGTATTAATTTTCATGGCTTTCGTAATTGTAAATTTTATATTTCCTTAGGAAGCAATTAATACGTTTAGGAAACTCTCCTGGGTTTCATAAACACTTCCAATTAAAATGTATTGATTTGGCAGTGGTTTCTCCTTGGTATTCATTTACAAAGACCAACAAGCCATTCATGTGGCTTTGTCTAACCTGAATGTGAACAAACATGAGACAACTGAAGATATTATCTCTTTTTCCCTTAGAAGTTAATTAGTTCTATAGGTATTATTAGCCTGTAAGCGCCTGGAGGACAAGGATAATGTCTTATTCATTATTATATCTCACCCAGGGTCTAGCCAAGTCCCTGCATATATAAAGGGCAGAGACTGGTGTCCCTAGTAAGGAATGTGCTTAATTGGAGAATCTTTGCCAGTGGCCAGTGTGGAATCTAGAAGGAGAACCAGCAAAGGCTTGCAACGGGAGCTTAGTAAGTATGGGAAACAGGAAAAATGCAACCTCTCAGAGGGAGCTGGGACAGAGCAGGGAATGTAAGCACAGCAGTGAAGCCCTTCCCTGGAAGCCTGGAAAGGGGATTTAGTCAGGAGACTTGCAAATGAGATGCAATTCCCTGAGTACATCTGAAGCCACCTGAAGAAGATGAGTGCATAGGTGACTGCAGAAACTTAAGAAAGATTTCAAAGTCTGAGGAGAAAGTTCTGGTGAAGAATATTTGTGATGGTTTCTTATCCGGTGTGTATGTTTATGGGATAGATGGATGTAGAGAGAGAGAGAGGCATAGTTATGTGGAGGTGTGTGTATAGCTCCTTATCAAAGCTTAGGCCACTATTAGAACAAAGGATGGGATTTTTCTGAGACTAATTCTTACATATAAGGACCAATAGATGTCTTGAAGTTATACTCTTGATCGCCACTTTCTTAAGAAGCACAAAAGACAAGTACAGAAAAAGGGGGCCAGCAGGTGATGTGTGGTTAAGGTGCTGGACTCACGCATGGCTAAACATGGTTTGCATCTCGGACTTGGCAGCTTCAAATTTACACCACGGGTGTGTGTGTGTGTGTGCATGCCCCAAGTCCTAGGAGAAGAATGGAGGAGAAGGGAATGTGCTACGCTCTTTCCCCCTGAGAGGTGATTTCTCACTTTCCCTCTCTCTGTTAAGCACATGCACTCTCTGGTAAAAACAAATGAACAAACAAAACTTAGGAAAAAAATTGTAATATTTTTCTAATCCCACTATTAACCTCTTATTAAGGGGTCTTCTAGATCAACCTTATTTCAGAGCTAAAGCAGCTGAGGACAGTTAGGCTGAATGACTTGTTTAGTTAGTCAGAGATGAGACTTGGCATTGAATTCTTTGGGCTTAGAGTCAATCGCTCAACACAGATTTATTGAGTGCCTGTTATGTGCCAGATTCTCAGAGAATTTACCTTCTATATGGAGGAGACTGACAGTAATAAGATAAAATGAGTCAACTATGCACCACATCACATACTATATAGAATGTGAAAATGTAACAAAGAAAAATAAAGCACAATTTTTTTTTTTTGAGAGATTTCTACTGTTAGGGCACTTGCATTTCCTAGAGAGACACAGACAGAGAGACAGCGAGAGATTACCCCAGGGAGGTTGGCCATGCTGCAATCTCTTTTCCTCCATTCTCCTCTAGGGATTTTGGGCACATACATACATGTGCCTGATGTGAGTTTCAAGTCACTGAGTCCTGGACTTGAACCATAGTTGGACATGTGGGAGTCCAGTGCCTTAACCCATGACACCATCTGCTGGCCCCAAAGTAAGGAATTTTAAATAGGATGATCAGCAAAGACCCCAGCGAAGATGCAGTATTTGTACAAAGATGAAGGTATGAGAGAGAGATGAGAATATATGTGGGAGAACATTCCAGGCTGAGGGAACAGAGGTTCAGAGGTCATAGGTTAGGGACATGCTTGATCTGTTTGAGGAACAACAGGAGGCCAATGTGATGGAGGCACGAGTAACACAGTAGCAGGTGAGCTCTGACAAGTATGAAGGAGGGGTTCTGATCATACAGAACTCTGTAGGCCATTTTGGACTTATTAAGGTGAGAACCATTAGGATTTGAGGAACATTATCTGCTTTACATTTTAAGGGGATTATCCTGGCTCTTGGGTTGAAAACAAACCATGATGGGACAAGGGTAGAAGAAGAGTCATTGTGGAGTCATGCTGAGAAGTTCAATCTCAGCCTTCTCACTTACCCTGGCAAGTTACTTAACCTCTGCACCTTGGCTTCTCCACCTTTAAAACAGGGCTTATAAGGATAGTATATAGGGAAGGAAAAATTGTTTGCCCTCAACTCTTTTAAATTCACAGCTGCTTAGCACGTGCATTGTAATACAAGGAAGTACTGAGAGATGAATCACTGAAAGACATGGGTTAGAACTGTGCTGATATTGTGTCTTCACAGGACAATACATTTTCAGAGAAGTGTCAAGAGAAAGGAAAAGGACCTTGAGTCCCTAGGAGTGACAAAATGTGGGAAGGCAAATACATGAGAAATTAATAGATAAAAGCTAGTTAATGAAGTTGGTTGTATAGATTCCTCTGGTGCCATCTCCAGACTGAGAAGTGTCTAAAATCATCTCTATCTGGTGAACACTTTTTATCCTCTCTGGAAGAGCTAGGAAGAAGAAATGTATTGATTTTAGGCAAAGAGAAGAAGGGCAGAGAGATTTTCTTGTATCAGTCTCTCAATTGTCTTCAGCTCAAAATAATCTGTGTGCTAAAGTGTATATTCTGGGGAGATGTATTTTGCTACCTTCAGGTACCTACCTTATAAAGTTGCTATGAGAAATATGGAAGCTAATATTGGGTCATCAGAAAAGTCATGATATATTTTTCTAAGCAAAAACCTGTCATGACTTTTCCAACAACCCAATACATGGAAATTATTTAAACAGTGGCTAGCACATAGTAAGTGTTATTTAAGGATGTACCATTGTAATTACTACCTTCTGCATGAAAAGCAGTGCCCATGCCCTACAGAGAGCTTTGGCAAAGGCATTATGTAAGAAGGAACTGCCACAATAAAGGTGACCGTGTGGACCTGGCTTGAGACTGCTCTGTGTAAGCCATGGAATTCTTTCAGAACTCAGTGGGAGGGGACCAATGGATAGGACTCCAATCTCTGGAACTGGATTTCTCACTCACCCTGGCAAAGAACAGCTAAGGCAGGTTTAATTTGTTCTAGAAAAATAAAGAAACATGATGTTTCTCCAGTGTATCATGAAGCAACTGCTTACTAGCTATGTGTGCTCAGGGAACTATAAGCAGCTATAAATTGCTGAAAGATAGATTCTGAGGTGGGGATAGGTGGCTGGTAACGGGAAAAGGTGGGCAAGGATCAAATCAGGATGGACCTTACATGCTCTTCTGATGACCTTGGCCTTCATTCTATAGATGCTGAGGAGCCAGAGAAGGATTTTTAAGAAAGGGTGACATAAAATCCAATTTAGGTCTTTAATAACTTTGTTGGCAGCAGGAGCATAGATGTAAAATTGTCAAGACTAGAGAGAAAAAGCCATCAGTTAGAAGATGTTGCAACAATTCTGAGGGGAAAGAATAGGAGCCCGGATTAAGATATTGACAGCAGGGATAAAAAGGAGACAATGGATCTGAAACATCTTTAGAAGACTTGGCTCTGATATTATAGTTAGGGAAGTCAGGCTGCCAGCTTTGCATATGAGGGGTCCATTAGAAATAACACATTTGTAGATCATAGTGTGTTTGATTTGGCTCCTGTTAAGCTTGATTTACCTGTGCCCAACTGGAGGTGTCAAATTTGGGCTGAGGTAGAGTTTAGGGAATTCTAGGGCCAAGGTGGTCAGGGAAGGCATAGAATTGCTTAAGCCAAGGTGGTAAAATGAGAAGGAAAAAGGCAAGAGGCAAGAAGCCTAGAAACACAAAAGCTTTGGTGAGGATCCCTGGGTAGAAAGGTCAGACTGATAGACAACAGGGATAGGGAGGGTAGAATTTCTAGGATGCCTCATGATTATGTTTAGAGGTTTTAAGAGCCAATGGATTTGCTGGTACATGTCAGTAGCCTGGTAGGAGCAGACATCAGTTCCAGCCAGTCAGAGGTATGAGAAATACAATATGGAAAATGTAAGAGTAAACCATTCATTGAAGAAATTTAGGTACAAAGGCAATATGAGACTGGCTTGAGGGACAGTTCAGACCAAAGAAAAAAATCCCCTCCAGTTTGTATAAATTTATCTTTTAAATTTTTATTTTCTAAAGATGTGTGCCCTCCCCAGAGACAGAGAGAGAGAGGGAAAATGAGAACTCACTACCCGTGGAGGATGGCCACATTGCAATCCCTTTCCCTCCATTTCTTCTTTTGGAGTTTTGGGCAAACACGCACATGCACCCAGCATGTTTTTCAAACTGCTGGGTCTGGTTGAACATAGTCAGCCATGTGGGCTCTGTTTGCCTTAACTACCAGGCTACAAGCTGGCCCCATATGAATTTGTTACCAGGTCTTGAGAAGCTGTGACAGAATGTCTGAGGACTCAGATTGTATACAGAGAAGGCAGGGAGTATATTGTACCCTTAGAGTTCTCTCTAAACCATTTCTTAGAAAGTTATCAGTTTGGGGCTGGCTGTTGGTATTAAGGCATTGGGCTCACATATAACTGACTGCTGTTGAAGTCCCAGATTGGGTGGCTTGCTTTCTTGCTTTTCCTTTCTCTCTCTCTGGTAAAATTAAAAACACATAATGATAATAAATGAAATGAGATCAAATGTTTAAAAAAAACTTACCAGTTCAACTCCCTGAAAAATTCATATAAGATGACATGAATGGGACCTTAAGTAAAGAATCTATATTTAATTCCTTGGCTTAATTTTGCTTTCATCAAAGTCTGGCCCATGTATTTTCTAAAGTGTTGTACTCAGCATAGGTAAGCGGCTCTCTGCCAGTTCCATCTCTTTGCATGACTGTGTGGACTTTGTCCCCTAAACTCTTTTTGAAACATTCATTTAAATTTTATATGAAGCTGCATGTTTTATCATGCAGCACAACTCAAAAATGTAAAACCATTAATCAAGTGCTTAACAGTGATAAAAATTCATTTTTATGATTCAAGAGGGCACATGCTGTAGAAGGCGGAGGAACAGAGCTTTAATTTTGGAGAAATGGTTGGGACACTGTGGGAGTTATATTTGGGATAATTGTAAATATAGTTTTCCTTTGCATGAATGAATCTTAGATTGTTAGTTAGGAATATTCTGAAACAATACAATTATCAGTGAAAAAACACTCAGATGCCTCATTGGACTCGGTGGTTTCTTTTATTAACTCTAACACCTGCCGTTTCACAGCCTGTGTTTCTGTCTCCAGATACAAAGTAAAGGGCAACTCCCACAACAAGTATTGGGCTAATTGAAGCCTCAAAATAAATTAATAATAAAACCGTGTATTACAGCCTCAGTCCTCTGGATATGTCAGGTAAAACAATTTAATTTTTATGGGAAGAAAATGTTTGATCTGCAGTGTTCATTTAACAAATATTAATGGGGACCAGCAGTTAGCCTAATGGCTATGTTGCTGGACCCCCCTGTAGTCCACTGTGGTTTGATTTCTGGACCCGGTGCCTTAAACACACACTGGGTGTGTGTGTATACGTGTCCAAGATCCTGAGAGGAGAATGGAAGAGAAGGGATTGCGGCATGGCCATCCCCCCTGGGGGGGTGATTTCTCACTTTCTGTCTCTCTTTCTCTCTTTGCCTGGCAAACACACATGCCCTATAGCAAAAACCTCTCCAAATAAATAAACAAACAAAAACAAATATTAATGAAGGAGCCTTTTTGTACCAGGCACCATACTAGGCTCTGAAATCATGATGATGACACAAATGGCCAAGGTTCCTGCTCTGATGTCATGAATGTTTTTATATAAATTGACAATGCTAGAAATGGAATTACACGTGCAAGGATAAAAAAAAAATACAGGAGAGTATATTGGTATTCAGCAGTTGGGAGTGTTGATTAAATTAATCAACTCTGTTTACCCCTTTATGTTCATGGTGGAATAGGCAGGAACATGGATTCATCATTCCTGATGTGTCCTCCATGTGGAAATTCAGTGGATATCCTGTCTGGCCTCTGCTGCTCCCTCAAATCTCCTCCCCACAGAAACAGAAGAGATTCACCTGGTGGTGAGTCCAGGAGAGAACTCTGCACACCCAGCCCTGCTTTTTTCTTCCTAGTACAAATCTACCTACTATCTCAGCCAGATCTTTAAGGGCAACTTCCATCTGCTGAAAAGTGGCCAAGTTTCCTTCATCTACCCAGCCCTGGCTTTCAAAGCTTTATGTCAGGTAGAAGGAATGAACTTCTTCAGATAATGGCTATTCTAATGCTGATCTTCAGACCATAGGAGATGTTCACCTCTTGGATTTTGTTTTATTGGCCATGGGCTTCTGAGGGTCATGCCCCCTACATGGTTTCAGTTTGGCCGTGGATTATTAATTACCTAAACTCTGGCCATGGACTTAGACTTCCATGATTCAAATAATGGCTTTACCCCCCAAAGAGTGTTAGATTTTATCAGAAAACAAGGAATCCTTAATATACAGAGAATATTCTATGTTCTTGTCTTATGTTACAGTAGAAAAGCAACTAAATGAAACTTTTGCAGATCGAAAAGGCCAGCAAGACAACTCGGAAGTGCTATACCTTATATGCTCTATCCTGAGAAACCAGATTTGCTCAGGAAGTCATGTGGAACCTGGAGTGGTCTGCAAAATATTCTTCAGCCTTGCTAGCAGATTAGGAGGAGTGGAAGAATAAAAATCTAGAAAAGAGATATTGAAACCTAGTGAAAAAGAGATCCTTTAGATTAAAAGCTGAGCTATTCTTGAATAAAACTTTTGCATAAGAACAGTCACATTCAAGGCTAGGAATAGATACAAAATTAAGATGAATTTTGTTTATATCTATTTAAAGAAAGTATTGTTGGGTCATTGGAAAAGTCATGACTTATTTTTGTATGTTTTCTATGCAAAAATGTGTCATGAGTTTTCTGATGACCCAATAGAAAAGGAAATCGTTGATTCAATAATTATCAAATGCTTGAGTGTTTCCTGCATGTCAGGCTCTTCTCTTTGGTAATAGAAACATTGGGAGACCGGGGAGGTGAGCAGCAGTGAAGTACTGCCTGAGTGATGTTGGACCCACATGAAAAGTTGTGGGTTCACTTACCTGGTTTGAATAATGTGATTTGAGTTCTAAATTCGGTGGCTTAAGAAACACTCTGGATATGTGTGCGTGCATGCCCACAATCCTGAAAGGAGGGAGAGATGGAGAAGAAGGGATTGTAGAATGACCATTCCCTATGGTGGGGAGGAGTGGGTGTTTTCTCCTCTCCTTTCTCCATCCTATGTCTGTTTCTGGTGAGTGCACATGCCCTCCAGCAAAAGAAAAAAAAATCACATCTAGATTGTCTAGATCTTACACTTGACTTCTTTGAATCAGTTTCTCCAGGAATAGGACCTCTGGGGCTTTTTTCAAACAAGCTCCTTACTGGATCTCACAATGGCAGTCCATCTTTGGCTGGGTTTTGAAACCTCTATTGTGAAGGAACTTCAGCGTTCTCCTCTAAGCACTAACATGAGCCTGTGTTTATATTCTTCCTGTGTAGAACACCTTCTGTTCCATTTGTTTATTTTTTTTTCCCTTTCCACCAAACACACAGCTTCTAAGAACCAAAATATCAAAATGAAGCTGCCATCCTATTTTTATTTTCTCCCCACGTACAAAATGTAGGCTGCTTTTTCTTGTTTTTGTTTCTCCCACGTCTGAACATTGTGTATAAAATTAAGCTCTTTGTTTCTCTATATTCCCTACTGTTGTAGCTCCCACGTGCTTTGGAAATCATGGCATCGAGTCTGAACAGATACTAAAGGAGCCAGGGAGTGATTTCCCCTTGCATCGTTCGGGTGACAAAATATTTTCTAACAGTGCTCTGACATGGACTTTGAAATATTCCTCCCTTCCTGTTTGCTCCCCATCCCCTGAAAACATAAGCATGCTTGACTGAATAGCCCATTGGAGAGAGTTAAAGATAAGACTGGAACACCTGCTCTTAAAATAAGTGTGTGTGGTTAGTACCCCTTAACAAAGAAATATGATTCTTAGAAAGGCCAGCGAAGGGCAGATGAAAGAATTGAGGAAACATGGGGGCTAAAACATGAAGTCAAACTAAGAAGATTAAGACTTCCAGCCCACAGAGATGAAGGCTACATGGGGAGATGATCAAAGACAATGAAGACACAAAGGGCATCAATATGTTTGTGTTCACCAAATTCCAAAGTACAAGAATGGGCAGGGAGAACGCTTTGAAGTCTGAAAGAGAAGAAATTTAGGAAAAAATAGGAAAAAAAAATTAGTTTACATGGTGAGTCAAACTTCTGGAACAAGTCACTCTCAAGATATGTTCTGGGGTGAAAATAATGTTCAAAGAATGCATTTGTGTAGAGGCACAGTGGTTTTTAAAGAGCAAATTATATTATCCTGGAATAACTCCCTGGCATTTTGGGTTTGGGTTGGTACCAGAGATAGAATATGAACCTATGTTTACTCTGCAGGTTGGTTAATATGACATTTATGCCCTTAAGGGGAAGTATCTTATTTAGTCAAATAACTTAAATTTTAATAATGGACAAAATTTGCTCACTCCATAGGGGTATCTTGCTTTAAGAAAATGCTCTAGAAGCCCCATGGTTTGCCAGTGGCTGGGGGTTGTTTTTATTAACACAAAAGAGGCTGCAGAGGGATTGAAATAACTAATGGTCGATGCATTATACAACTCTTAAACAGATTAGCAGGGCCCGAGAAGGAAGACAGGAAGAGACTTCCACTGATGCCATTGTCTACCCCACCAAGCCCATAACATAGTGAGAAAGCCCTGTGAATAATCCTTTGTGTCACACATGGAAATTTCTTTTGGGCGCAGGCATGACATTTCTACCTTGTCATGCCTCCTCTGTTATACAAGGGGCTGGCAGTTGAATTCGACAACTGGGAACTTGTATCCTGGGATAGAGTTAGCCACAGAAAGATGTGAAGACAAGGAGGGACATACAAGTAGGGGTTGTTAGCTTTCTTTAAACTTTCTCAAGTTTCAATAAAATATATTCTGAATAAGTTATTCTAATAATACAAAAAATAATCCCCCCCCCAAAAAAATCAAAATAGACAACCCCGGAGGACTAGGAGTTGGTGTCTTCTCTACTTATCAAAATTTTACTCTATAAATGGCTGAGTCATACAAGAAACTTGAATAGGAGCATGTTCTGATTATCTACTATGATATAGTGAATTACTCCAAAACCTCGAGGCTAAAGGCTACAACCATTGAATAACATTAATGGATTAATCATGTTCATGAATTCTGTGAGTTAGTACTTGGATGAATGGCTGAGGGTTGGAATTCTCTGGAGCAGGGGTCCCCAGCCCCTGGGCCATGGACTAGTACTGCACAGAAACTGGGCTACACAGAAGAAGGTGAGTGGAGGGTGAGTGAGGCATGAATCATCTTGAAACCATCCCCCGAAACCTTAGTCTATGGAAAAATTTTCCTCCACAAAAGTGGTTCCTAGGGACAAATAGAGTGGGGACCACTGCTCTGGAGGACTCTTCACTTCATGTCTGGCACCTGGGCTAGAAGAACTTAAAGGCTGAGCTTAACTAGAAATGTCAACCATGCAACCTCTCATGGCCTCTCTGTAAGTCTTGGACTTTCCACTGTGTAGCAACAATATAAAACCTCAGAGGATTCTTTTTTAAATAAATGGAACAAATATATGTGGAGAATTGTATTGTTACCATGGATTTCTTGCCTTGGAGTAAAGCCCTCTAGATATTTTATAAGAAAGCTGGCGCTCTCAGGGTCAGCAGGTGGCATGGTGGTTAAGGGCGCCAGACTCCCACATGATTGACCATGGTTCAAGTCCCAGACCTAGCAGCTCTTTCTCTCTCTCTCTCCCCCACCCTCTATCTCTGGTCAAATTAAAATAAATCAATAAAGTTAAATAAAATAATTCTTAAAAAAAGGAGAGCTGGCTCTCAGCTCTTCACCCTACACCTTAAACAGAAGCCTGTCTATTGACATATTCAGTTTCTGGTCAGCCTTATATTTGAGGAAGTTCACAGCATAGCTAGACTGTGAAAGATAATCATAAAAAACTGACCCCTGGTAAAACAGGATCCAGGGAACCAAAGATGATTTAAAAACTACAGTGACAACTCTACTGCTCTCAGATCCAAGGAAATGGTGGAAGCTATTGCCTATTAACAGGAGAATAAGATGCTATGAAAAGAAGAAATACAAAGAACAAATAAGAATACTTGGTGAGAGAGACGAGGGCTCAAACCATTTACCAGAATAATTGGGAGGAAAAAGTAGCCTAATAAGAACTAGAGGAGGGGGATAAAAAATGGTCAATAAAGGTGAAGACTTAAAAATGTCCAGTGGGTGGATTTAGCAAAAATCTTATTTTTCACAGGATGACCTCCACAGCAGAGAATTATACAATCCTAAAATGTCAAAAATACTATTGAGGCTATTGTTAATTTTACCAAAAATAGTTTCAGGGGAGCAGTAGAGCAAATACAACAAAAATATCCAAATGATATAATTCGATTGGGCTGAATTTTGAAGATTGGCTCAGTAGTCCAAAGTGAGTGAAAAGGACTTCTGTATCTTATCTCAAATAAATAAATATGCTATGATTTGAATGTGCTGGTGCTATTTGGAGGTGAGATTTTGGGGAAGCAAATAGGATGAGAAGTGTCATCATGAGGGGGCCTCCACAATAGGTCTGGTGGCTTTATAAGAAGTAAAGAGAACAGAGGGGACACACGCTTACTCTGTCTCACCATGTGATGCCTCTGCCATGTTAGGAATCAGTAAGAAGGCCCTTGCTAGATGCCAGCCAGTTGACCTAAGACTTCTCAGCTTCCAGAACCATAATGTAAATAAACTTTTTTTTTTCAATAAATTACCCAGTCTCAGGTATTCTGTTATAGCAAGAGAAAGCTAATCCATAGCTCAGTGGACAGTGACTTTGTAGTCTTAACTTCTTACTCCAAAACTACCTACTATGCATTAATTATCATTTCCAGTTCTGGCTGGGAGGCAGTGACCTTAAGCCAGACATGAGGTACAAGGTTGCCCAGATTATTAATTTTTTAGAAATCTAGGTTGCATCCTATTATGGATCATAATAGTAACCATTGTATTTAGTTGTAACTTGTCATTCTCTACTAGAAATAGGGCATTTGGGTCATTTGATTAGTTTATCTATTGCTGTACGATACCAAAAAAATGGTACATAATTTTTTATATGAACAGAATTTTCTGGAGTATTCAGGTCTTCAATGCATTACTCAATAAACTCAGATAAACATTAGAAGAAACAAATGAAGACCAGGTATCAGGAAAAAAAAGTTCGTTGTTAAGGTTTTTGCTGTAGGGTATGTGCACTTGCTGGAGAAGGGGGAGAGAGAGAGAGAGAAAGAGATTCAGAGAGAGGGATAGAGATAAATCACCCACACATGGGATGGCCATGCTGCAGACTCTTGGGCTTGTAGGTACATATGCACACATATCTGGCATGACCTGGTTTGAAACTCAAACTGTAGCTGGTCATGCAGGAGTCCAGCATCTTAACCACTATGCCATCTGCTGGTCCCAAGAATAAAAAAGATTCTTAAATCACCTTTTTTCAAAGATTTCCATGAAGTATTCATTGACACTGAAGTAGTCTATCACTAGCATCAGTACCCTAAGGAGAAGAGTGGCTTGCTATATTGATGTTATTATTAAATTTTGAGGGGCTAAAAGGTTGACTTTCAGGTAAGAACTGTCTTGGAGCTCATTGTTTAACTACAAATAAAGGGTTTCCAGCTCTGCAGCACTCTAACGTTGTACCATTGACAGGCAGCAAAATGATAATGGGTAATAGCTAAAAAAGTCACTTTTTATATAGCTAGTGAGCTTGAGACTTTCAGTCCTGCAAATTAAGTTAAAATGAATGGCTTCTGAACAGCACATTGGGTGACAGGAAGTTTATAAATGTTATGTCTCCAGAGGTGTTCCAGTAATAGTAAGTTTGGGCAGAATAAGCTTTCTCTGTAACAGTCTCCTTAGAAAGACCAGCAGTCTCGAGAGATTGGTTAATAAGTCAGTTACCTGAGTGTCGAAAATGAAATAGGAAAGGTAGGGGAATAAAAAAGGATCTGAAGGGGAAAAATGTTAATTTAGCCAATTCAGTGCTTCCTCTACCAGAGAGATGTTCAAGGCTGACTAACCTGTTGGTGGTTGACTCTCATTTCAATTTGCATGATCAACACCACAAACATGACATTTTGTGGTTTGGTCATGCAGGGCTGATGTGAAGAAGATGGCCGACATGAGATTTAGATATGAAGAGGGCTAGAAATGGAGATAGGAGGACAAGTAGGTGTACTGTCTGATGTTGAGTATAGTCATCACAAACTAGGCTCCAGCTGCTGGTGCGTTTGCAGACCTCAGTGGGAATCGAGGTGATGCTAAGTGGTATATCTGTATGTCATCATCTGACAGTCATCCTAGCAAGAGCATTTTCTTACATAAAGTTACTCTCAGAGGAACACAATTAATTGGCTTCTGAAATGCCTTGACACTTGAAGATCTTTGGACAAATGGTGTCCTGTAAGTTCAAGAACCGAATGTGCTTGGGGGTATACAAGAAAGAGTATTTGTTTGAAAAAAAGCAGTAGTACTTGCCAGAACTTTTATTTTCCTTCCCTCATCCTTGGAGTTGGGGTAAATTTTTGAAGCATCAGTGAAAGAGAGAAATCGAGGTCTCTCTTATTTTCACAGGCCACCAACCCAGCCAGTCTCATGGTTTCATTTTACACACGTAATTCTACATATGTTTACACATGGTTTCTCCTATTTTCTGGTAGCCCTAGAAGTTAATAGTGTTGTTGTTAAATAAATGAATGCATTAATTTTAATGTGAAATGACTTTTGAAAAAGTAATAATGTTTCCTCGGGAAAGCTTCATGAACTATTCATTTTTCTATCACCACACTGTAAATCTATTTGCTAGTTATAATCATTTTAAGATTTACTTTGTTTGCTCTTTGGTTATGATTTTGACCAAGAGGGCAAGGAGGAGGGCATTTTTTTTTTTTTCATCTTTCTTACCTTCTACTCTCATTTCTTGCCTCTCAGCGCCATTGCTAGGTTCAGGTTTGCATCCCTCCTTGCCTGGACCATTGTCTTCCTAATTGGACTCTTCAACTTTGGCCCTCTGCAGATCCCCTACACAAAGCAATATGCCTGAAGGACATAGGCGATTATGTCAATTTCTTCTGTGAGTCCCTTTGCTTAGAAGATAAAACCCAAACCCCATGCAAAGCCATTCATAAGCTGAACTATTTCTATCTCCACATTCTAAGGATTCTCAATCAGGGTCATTTTTGCCCCTTAGGAAACATTTGACAATGTCTGCAGATATTTTTATATTATCATTATAGCGTGCACATGTGTGACCGACATCTAATGAGTAGAAACCAGGGATGCTACTAAAGCTCTTATAATGCACAGGATGACCTCCACAGCACAAAATTATACAGTCCAAAATGTCAATAGTGCTGAGATGGAGAAGCCCTGCTCTTATCTGTTCGGCTCATTTCTCCTGTGCAACCTGGACTCCCACCACAGGGAACTATTTGTCCCTCCATGAACATGCCACGCTGTTCTGTTTGCCCTTATTTTTCATCTACTGTTTTTTCTGACTGGAATGCCTCCCTTCACTTTTACCATTTGAAGATAAAAGTGCTAACGTCTTTGAGCTCTCACAGTACCTTGGCATCTATCTACTTTGTGCTTATGTTGCACAATGTTTTTTCCCCTTCTTTCCCACCATGGAGAGCTATTCATGGTCAGGCATCATGTCTGGCATCTTTCTATTCCCACCATCTGGTACAAATCTTGGCATAGCGTAAATGTTTGGCATGCTTGCTTGTTGGATAGACACACGGATAGATAAAATCTGTATTTAGGCCAGACGTTAGTCAGTAGTCCGACACTGTTTATGATCTGGTGCACTAATATTCCAACTTGGAAATGAATTCATCTTTGGTCCTTTATTTTTGAAGTCACCTTCTAGATTATTCTTTCTCTGTGTTTGCTTTATCTTTTTTTTTATTATTTTTTTTAGAGATATTTTTTGCTCTAGGGTGCGTGTGCTCGCCAGAGAGACGGACAGAAAGCAACCTTCTGGGGGGATGGTCACATATCGCAATCCCTTCTTCTCCATTTTCCTCTTGGGATTTTGTGCATGCATGTGCATGCACCTGGCATGAGTTTAAGCTACTGGATCCAGGACTCAAACCACAGTCCACTACATGATGATTACACCATCTCCTGATCCCCATTTTATCTTTTGAGAGAGAAAGAGAAAGGCATTCTTGACAGGATCTGGTTATGCCGTGATCCTCTTGCCCTAGGCCTTCAGCTAGTCAGGATCTTGGGCACATGTGTCTGGTGTATTTCAGGTCATTTTATCACTCTTTTTTTTTTTTTTTTTTAAATCTTGGGCAAGGATACACACATACCTGGAATGTTTCTTAAGACACCAAGTCTAGGATGTGAACCATGCAGTTGACCATGTTGGATCCAACCTCTTTAGCCATCATGTCATGGGGTGGCCCCATCACCTTTTAATTTCTACTTTGATTGCTGGTGTGTTGGATGTGGCAGGTGATCAGTATCTTTGTTATAGGAATCTTGGCTATAGGTCTAGGTTTGAACAGACAATAGCATTGGCTAATCTCAGAGTCCTCTTTAGAAAGTCAGGAAGGAACTTCCTTCATTCACAATTAATCTCCCTGGCCACCTCTTTTATACTCTGTTTCCCCCTTTCCCAGTGGTACCTCCCTACTCTTTATTTCACCCACTATGGCTTACCAAACCCTGATAGCTTAGGTGCAGAACTGAACTCCTGTTGGCCTCCTGCAGATACAGCTGCCTTAATTCAGTTCACCCCACTCCAAGTCAGAACATTAAATCCCTTACCTGCTGCACGGGTAATGGCATAGCTTTATCTCTTCTTCGGGCTGCAACCTCTTCTCTAGGTCTGTCCTTTTCAATTATGAAAGCTGGTTAGTTCACTCAGTTTCTACCCTTAAATCCCAAGTTGAGCTATTTTCTATCTTTAGCTTTCCTTTTTGTTACCTGGAAGAGAATGGTCTCCAATATTTTCAGAATGTCCTTTCTTCCACTTGTCTGAGATATGGATCATTAGGGGGAAGTAACTCTCTCTGGGTCTATACGAGGATGATTTTTCCATTCACATTTCCAGCTTCCCCATTTCCACCTTTTTCTCTTAATACAGTCAGTATGCTATGGGTAGCCCCTAGTCTGGGACTCTCTTCTTCTTGGGCTGTTTCATTTTATTACTGATTATGATCCTCTCCCTGCCACATAATTATTTTTTTTCTTATAAAGCCTTATTCTTCTAGACTCTTGTTCTCTGCTTTTATTTCTCTATAGGTACCCATCAGCACTTATAACTTTCCTTCTGAATTTACCATGTCATTTCTAGGCAATGGCATTTTTTTCACAGGCCTTTAACTTGAGATTTCTACCTATTATGCTTAAGTGACAGGTTCTAGATGGCCTAAATCTTCAAATTTTATTGTGTCTATGGTGTTGGATGGAGCATAAAAAGAATATTTAAGGAAGAAAGAGACAAGAGGTCTTCATATTTTACCCTTATCAGAAAAAGGTAAGAGTCACAGTGACAGGATTCTTTTCTATTGAATTTATTTCTGAGTTTTGTAGAATTTCCTTTTCTTTCTCAGAGCCTTGATCTTTACTTTTACCCATAAACAAAGTTTAGTAATTTGTACATTTGAGAAAAAAAACAACTTTAGAAAGGTTTCTATTGGATCCTATTTGATATTTGGTGTAACATGATCAGAAATGTATACCTTCCCTCAGGGCCAGAGGGGAGACTGAATGAATTCTAGACCTATGGCATTGGAGTAGAGACAAACAAATTAAAAGAAAAAGTTTTAGCAAGGACTCCACTTAGAAAGTTACCCTTTCCACGAATATAAAATGAAAACAGAAAACAAACAAAACCTTCTCCAAAACCTTCTCTCTCCTCCTCTCTCTCTCTTTTTTTGCATGATAGAAAATATGTATCAACTCACTGAGAGCTCAGGGAATAGACAGGCAATACGTCACAGAATAACTTGAACTGAGAGACAAATGTATTGCAGGAATTTACACAGAAGATGTGTAGCCAAAATGTAAGAGAGGATATTGGAAGGAAGAAAAATATTTTCAGTAATATAATGGGTACTGAGGATGCAGAAAGGGAATACTGAAGAGCACCAGGATACTGATGAGAGATGCGGCTACACCGTTGTAGACCAGGGAGGGGTAAGAATAGGAGGAAGATGTGACCAGCGTTTAGCGTAATGGCTATGTTGCTGGACTCCCATGTAGTCGACCGCGGTTTGAGTTCTGGACCCAGTGGCTTAAACTCACGCCGGGTGCATGTGCATGTGTGCCAAGATCCCAAGAGGAGAATGGAGGAGAAGGGATTGCGGCGTGGCCATGCCCCCTGGGGGTGTGTGTGATTTCTCTCGCTTTCTGTCTCGCTGTCACTCTGTCTCTCTGGCAAGCGCATGCACCCTATAGCAAAAACCTCTCTTAAAAAAAAAGGATGAAGATGGAGGGACAAGAATAATTCAGGTAATCTCAAACACACCATCCTCAATGCTTAGCCATTTTCATCAATTATTACAGAAGAAATAAGATGTTTCTTTTAGAACACTACTCTTTATATTTGTGTGTGAAATAAAGTTTAGTCATTCTCATTTCATTTGTTATCTTTGCAAATTCTCGAGTTAATTTCACCTGGTTTTATTACAAATGGACAGCTGATCCTATTTTAAGCCAAGATTCTGGCAATTAGAATAGAAGCCTCTTACAGAATGTTGTCCTAACCCAGGTCTCCCATCCTCTTCCATAAATTTTTCTTGTTTGTATAAAAGATACACCTCCTATAATCAAACCCTCATCCAACCAAGTTGTTTTAATAATCCCAGTTCCCACCCTCCACTAGTTATAGTTTCAAATATTTTATAAAATTGTATAACAAAACACTCAAATATCAGGAAAATAGATGGTAGCAATAGTTAGTACATGAAAGACCTTAAAAACTACTTATGATTGGGACCAGCAAATGGCCTAATGGTGATGTTGCTGGACTCCCACATAGCCAATGGTGGTTTGAGTACCAGACCTGGTGACTTGAAACTCATGCCAGCCACGTGTGCATGCATGTCCAAAATCCCAAGAGGAGAATGGAAGAGAAGGGATTGTAATGTGGCCATCCCCCCCGGAGGGTGATTTCTCACTTTCTGTCTCCCCATCTCTCTGGTGAGTGCATGCACCCTATAGCAAAAATCTCTCTTAAAAAGATAAAAACAACAACAACAAAACCCAAAAAACAAAACTTTATGATCAATGACTGAATATTCTGGGATTAGTGTAGAGTCAGTTCAATCTCCTTTATATGGTTTAAATCAGTAGCTATGGAAACTCCTATTTGAAGTTGTTATAATAAGCTTGAAATGATGACCTTAGTCATCAAAGAAAGACTCAGCTGTATTCAGGATGGTGAATGTACTTAGGCTGGAAAGGGAACTCATAATGCATGTTAGGAGGATTTAAAACAAAGGTTGAAGCAAAAGGTTCAACAGCATTCTGAATACCTGTCTTTTTTAAAACTTGTTTTTTTAAATAAAAATTTTCCAGCCTACAAAAAAGTAGAGAGGATGATATTATGATCGAGAGGTTCAATTAGATTCCAATTCAGTGTTTTAGGCGAGACTCTTCCGGGCAGTGTTCTGTACTTTGTATTGCTTCGTGTCATGAGGTCATAAGATCTGGCTGTCCCATTTCCAGTGATGCTAAAATCGATGAGTGGGTTCAGGTGTGTCAGTTTCATCCCTCCATTAAAAAGTTCCCATTCCTTTGATGATTGCTGTCTAGATCCATTATTTCATTAAAGGGCTTGGAAAAGGTGATTTTTGAATTCTATTATCCCTCCTGCACTTATTAGTGGAAATTTTCCCATAAAGAAGAAATTTCTCTCGTCAGCTGATTACCTCGAAATATAGGAAGTGTCACTGTAAAATACCAGAAGGGCAAGATAAGTGCCTGATTTATTCTCTTTATTTGTTAGCCTTAAGAGTCCTATGTTGGGCCTCCAGCAATTGGATTTGTGGCCACTAACAAATAAGACTTTGGGGTTTGTTTTTAGACTGTTCGTTAAGGTTATTGGTGAAATGCTTTGTTCCTCCATTCTATAATAGAATTATAGTGGTAGGCTACTATTGGTAGTCTTTTTGAGGCTAAATGTAACCCTCTTACCTCCCTATGCACTTCCTGTGTCCAATATAAACTAGTAAAATTTCTCAAACAGAAGTGACAGTAGAGGCATTGAGTGGAAGGAAGACTTACGGTTTTCATGTTCATTCTTCAAGTATTTTATGATTTGTGTTTAATACAAGGACCTCCCAGACCTGACATTGCAAGGGTAGGTTTAAATATAAATTCCAGATTTGTAGAAGTGATATTTG
>NW_006159512.1:224338-226193 GCF_000334495.1 Tupaia belangeri chinensis
ATCGCAAGGATGTGCACATGCTTATGATATATGGCCAAGGAGCTGTCATGCAGCAGCATTTCTGTGCATGGGCCCTCATGCATCCTGGCAAGGATGCATTTGGTTCTGCCAGAACGCTCTCTCAAGTATTTCAGGAAGTAACAGCGTCAATCTATGTTAGGTTTAACTCAAGGAATCATCGGGAGTACCGTTAGTACTTTATTTTGAGGATTGAGTGGCATAGGAAGCAAAACATTATTTGAAAGAAAACGTATTCGTCAAGATTTGTTTTCTGTTTTCCTCCTTTTCTATTATACTTTGGCTCCTGTCTAAATTCAATTTCGTAACTCCAAAATGGAGGGAGTGAAAAGATTACAGGAACTGGATTAAAAACTTGGCAAAATTTAATTCTCAGAAGCTGTTTAGACTTTTCAAAAAAAGAAAGGCAACACCAGAAAGACCTTGGAGGACAGAGTTGCCAGATAAACATGGGTGGCTCAACTGAAGTTGAAATTCAGGTAATGATGAATTACCAGCCAACTAAGTCCAGTTGCTGCTTCTCATGGTCAGTGAAACAAGAAGTAAGAAATGGAGAAGGGAGTTTATTTCTGTAACCATTTACAGGGAGACAGTTGACTAGTGATGACATCAAACCACCTCAAAAACTCAGCATGTTCTCAGTATTCCTAGGTAGGAGAAACAAGCAGGCGCAAATCATTTCTCCCTACAGTCAACTAGGGAGAATTGCTTAATTGCTTTCTCCTGATTCCCTCAAAGACTCATTCCTGGTTTCTCATCTGACCTTTCCTCACACAGATCTCTCTATGACTCAGCACTTGGTCTGATTGTCCTAGTTACAGACCTTTCTTAATTTCAAAATGGCTGCCACCCTGCTGGCCAACTTGACTCATTTTTAAGTAAAGGATATCACAAATATTGCATGAGACCTATGTCCATTAAACAGCTTGTTATCTAAATTCAAATTTAACTGGATGGGGATCAGCAGTTGGTGTAATGGCTATGTCACTGGACTCCCATGTAGTCGACCATGGTTCAATTCCCAGACCCAGTGACTTAAACTCACACCAGGCACATGATCCTGAGAGGAGAATGAAGGAGAAGGGATTGTGGTGTGGTCATCCCCTTGGGGGGTGATTTCTCTCTTTCTGTCTGTCTCGTTCTGGTGAGCGCACGTGCCCTATAGCAAAAACCTCTACAGGAAAAAACAAACAAACAAAAAGAAAAACAAATTTAACTGGATGTCTTCTACATTTATTTCTAAATCTGGCAGCTCTTACAGGGCTCAAGGAGCAATCTGAAAGCTGTTGTGGTGTATTATGCCATGCCCCAGACTTCTGATTATTTTAGGAAGACTCGGGAGTGCTAATAATGACCATGTGCTGATATTCATCAGTGCAAAACCTGCTGTATCCTAATAGGTGTATCTTTTCATGGTTATCTTATTTTATAAAAGTGAATTTCAATAGGCATAGGGTATTGTAGGGGTCCGAAGACCCCCCCCCCAACTAAATAGTGTTTCTCACTTAGCATCTTAATCATAGGAGATCATAGCCCGTGGACAATGAAATGCTAAAAGCTGGGGCAGTTGTCTTTAGATTTAACCAGGTAAAACTGATGCTAAGTAAAATTTTGCTTATCTTGATCAGATATCCAGTGAGAAGGCCAATGTGAGACTTGCATTTTTCATGACTTAGGTAATTAAAACACAGAAATGAAAGAAGATTTGGAGTACCTCTTTGTTTAAAATGTTGTTTCATGATTTCATGAACTAGATCACGCCAAAGCCTATATTTTCACAATGGCTGATAAATTTGTACCTGCCATTTCTCAATCCTTTCAATATTATCAGGAATGC
>NW_006159512.1:226224-251186 GCF_000334495.1 Tupaia belangeri chinensis
CTAGAGGTGCTTTTTTCCCTACCCTTAAAGTACATGTTGTTTTGTTGATTTTTGTAGTGTATATTAGCCTCAAAGAAACAGGGAGATGAATGCCCAGACATTATTTATGTGATATTGAACAATTTTCAGGGAGGAATCTTTCTTATAAAGGACTAAAATTTTATACAATTGAGCACATAGGACTTTATGGTTTTATCTGTTCTAAATCCCTCTTTGTTAGTAGACTGTTTCCTTTATGTCAATCTCGTGGGAGCTTAGGAGTTACCAGTAATATAAAACATGTCCAGGGACCAGCGGGTGGCATAGTGATTAAGGTGGCCAAATCCCACTTGTCAACTATTTAGTTCAAGTCCTGGATGCCATCGCTTGAGAAACAGGCCAGGTGCATGCATGTGCACCCAAAATCCTGAAAGGAGGGAGAGATGGAGGAGAAGCGATTACAGGGTGACCATTCTCCATGGAGATATCTTTCTCACTTTCCCTTTTTCTCTGTCTCTCTCTCTAGTGAATGCTTATGCCCTCTAGTAAATTGAAAACAAAAACCAAAAAAACCAAAAAAACCAACAGAAGTCTTCAAACTCACAGATTCAGTTGATTGGTCCTGGGAATGGTTACTTGATTAAAAACTGGACTAGTCATAATATATCCGTCCTTACTCTTCCTGAGATGTTTCTAGTATTTCCCACCTCCAAAATAATTCCTTTTATTCCCCTAAGCTAAAAAATTCAAGTTGGAATTCTAAGATCTGAAATCAAAAGTCCCAACTTATAAAACCCAGCAAATTTTCACAAAATATTGTACGTGAGCCTTCAGGTTGCTTTAAAAAAATTCAACAAATCTAAAACGGAATAACTGTCTCTCGAAGTGTTACTAATTCACACTTATTTTAATGCTATCCCTCCACCCTGTAAGCTTATTCTGTCTCCCTGAAATTCCTCTATCTACTTAGAGAGGGGGTGTGGGAGAGAGACAGACCATCAGTAGGGTTCCATGCCATGATCCACTCCTAGTCTTCACAGTTGACCAGGATCTTAAGTATATACTTGTACATGCCCATCATGAACAGGTTGACCAGGTGACTGTACCCCAATCTTCTATGTCTCTAGTATAATGGAGTGGAGTATCACTGCTGTGTCACTATGGCTGGGCCCCCCTTAAGCTTTTTTGGATCATTCTTTTGAAATTCTTTTTTGTTTTAGTGAATAATTATATTTCATTATTTGCACTAGTCTTATTACCTTTAATTCTAATTGTATTTTATCACAATTATTTTTGTTCAGCTCTTTCCCCTGCACTTGAGAACAGGAACTAACTTTTCATTCATCTTATTGGCCCTTGCAAAGTCTATTGTAAGTTAAAAATAACACTTATAAATAAATATTCTTGGGACCAGCAGATGGCATAATAGATATGTCACTGGACTCCTATGTAGTTGACCACTGTTCAAGTCCCAGACCTGGTGACTTAAAACTCACACAAAGCACATGTGCATATGTGTCCAAGATCCCAAGAGGAGAATGGAAGAGAGGGGTTGTGGCATGGCCATCCTCCTGGGGAGTGATTTCTTGCTTTTTGTCTCTCTGTCTCTCCAGCAAGCACATACACCCTATCTCAAAAATCTCTCTAAAACATAACAATAAATAAATGTTCTCTTTGTATACTTAAAATAGTATAACAGAGTTTTGGGTTATTTTACATTTCAAAGAAGTTATTTACAATGAGAAAAACATGATACATAGAGATGTACATGTGAATGATATGTTCTATACCAAACAGAACAGTACAGTGTCAGAAAACTGATTCAAAAAGCAGTGAAAAATAAGAATATGAGGTAATGTATATGTTAATTAGCTTGATTTAGCTATTCTACAATGCATGCATATTTCAAAACATCACATTATATACCATAAGTAAAATTTAAATTTTTAATTAAAAAATTAAGAGTTGAAAAATATTTAAAGATCAGTGGGAAGATGTGGTTGGCTTGAGTGGCTGGCTTGAGAGGAAATGGAATTTGGAATTTCAAGAGATTCTCTGCTCAGAGAAGACTAGCTTCTGTGGTTGACAGAAGTGTGAGGGGGCATCTTAATTGTCAGGGACACTTTGAGAATTTTAAAAAGATTCTGTACCACATCCTTGAGTTGCCTCTGAGAAGAAATAAGAACCAGGCCCATCCTGAAGTTAGACTGAGCTTGAGTGGCTGGCTTGAGAGGAAATGGACTTTGGTATTTCAAGAGATTCTCTGCTCAGAGAAGACTAGCTTCTGTGGTTGACAGAAGTGTGAGGGGGCATCTTAATTGTCAGGGACACTTTGAGAATTTTAAAAAGATTCTGTACCACATCCTTGAGTTGCCTCTGAGAAGAAATAAGAACCAGGCCCATCCTGAAGTTAGACTGAGGGATGGACTAAGATTCCAGAGTGAGCCAGACAAAGGGAGACACACCAGAGATCTGGAATGATCATACTGAAGGAAAGTGAAGGTTGGCCAAAGTGTGCTAGCCCAGGTCATTGCTTGGAGAGAGCAATGGTTCTATGTACAAGATCTTTACCAGTCTCTACGTAGCCCTGGGCTTCTTGAACAGCTGTATATTCTGGGACCTCAGAAAGAATCATGTCTCTGAGGACACAGTGAACTCTGCCATGGGAAATCTCTTAAGGAACCTTTTTACAGGAAGTACAAGGATCTGTTTTCATGGCCAGAGAAGGACACCAGAAGGAGTCCTGAAGAAGCCATCTGAGGCTATGACAGCTGAGTGAGAGCTGGGAATGGAGATGAGGAAATGAGATAAAGGCCTGAGGGGCTCAATCTCATAGCCATCATCTTCCCCGATTTCCTCTAACCACTGCAAAGTCAAAGAGGGGATCACTAGGTAAAGATTCCTGTAGTCTAGACTAAAAAAAGATTCCTGTAGTCTAGACTTACTGATAATCAAGCCAGGGGACCTTATAGATGAGTATTATGGCAAACATGTGATAGTATATGTGAATTATATGGTGTTATAGTACATAGCATTACAGTCCATAGTGTTATTACAGTAAATGTATATAATACTATAGGACATGTTTGTATATCCCTGGGTGAGCTGAAAGGACATTACAATGGCAAGTGTAAGAATGATTTGTTTAGTCATTTTCAATGATCTGACAGCTGATTCTAATTTTTCAGTCATCAATAATATGACTATGAATTCTTTGTATATAAATCTATACCTGTATCTGATTATTTGCTGGAAGTGGAACTAAATCCAAGAGTATAAATAATTTTATAGGTCTTCATACTGCCAAATTGCTTTCTAGGAAGGATGTACTGATTTATATGTCATACCGTATAATAGTTCCTATTTCAATGATAGCATTAGGAGCTTTGAGTGTTATCACTAAAATGGAAATCTTAGCACAGGTGAAAAATTGGTTTATTTTGAGTTTTCCAAATACTTTTAAGTCTATTATGATGATGTATATATTAATTTTTTTCTATTACATACCTTAGATAGACCCTACTTGTTTGTGCTAGAATATTTTTAAAGAGCAAGTCGATTTTCTTTCTATAAAAGAAATTGTGTGTGTGTGTACTTGTACTAGAGGGAATGTATGCTAACCAGAGAGAGGGGGTGAAGAGAGGAGAAAGCACTCCCCCTGGCAAATAGTCATGCCACAATCCCTTCTCCATCTCTCTCTCCTTTAAGGATGGTGGACTAATGGTAGAATGTGATATTCTCCGAAGAAATCCACATGGAAATGTTCCTGGTTCATGTCTGGAGACCATTCTGATTATACAGGACATGTGTGTGCCCATGATCTGGGCCTGGCTGAGGCTTAGGATGGATCATGGCATTTAGACTCTGTCAGTGTGCTGTCTCTGTATCTCTCTGCCTCTCTTTCTTTGTCTTTCTTGCTCAAGGAAGAAAGAAAGAAGGAAACTTAAAAAAGAAAAAAAAAAGGAAAATAAACACAGACCAGCAAAAAGGAGAAAATATAAATCCTATCTTTTAGACATAAAAAAATATAAATCCTATCTTTTAGAAATAATCAGCATGGAAGTTTGGCTGTATGTACATTTAGTCTTTTTTTAATGACTGAATGCAGTAGTTTTTAAGCTTGGCAGCACAGAATCTCCTGTGGTGCTTTAAAGAAGAAAAACAAAAACACCCCAAAAAACAGAAGTACATATGACGAAACCTCATTTCTGTAAATTCACATTCAATGTGGCCTTTCTTAAAAGACTTTCTTCCATTGTGTTTAAAACCATTGCATTCTACGTGTCTAAAGCTTTGTATACTCAATCATCCTCCCTAGGTCACATCATCTACTGCCAAAGCATCAATGACCTATCAAGAGGCTGGTGTTTCCTTCTTTTAGCCCAGATGGTTACACTAAGTATCAGAACCCTATATCCCAGCAAGTATTCCTCAGCTATACATAGGTGTACTTCTGGATCCCCAAACTCAATATATCCTCTTCTCATCTCATTACTTCTTGGTAAAAACTGATCACTGCATCCATGTTCCCAATAAGACAGCCATTTACCTTCTTCCTAATTCTAGTCCACACAACCAAGCAAACTCAAAAATGGCCCCCAACAATTCCTACTGCCTGGTATCCATGTCCTTATGTAATCTTTCTCCCTTGAGTTTAGACTGGTTTAGAAATTTGGTTATACACAATAGTGGCATAGACATGTCACTTCCATGATTAGTCTTGTGACTTCGTCCTTGCTAGTGGACTTTCCTTTGGCTTTGTTGAAGCAAGCTGCCTTGTTGGTAAGGCCCACATAGTGAGAAAGTGAGGCCTTTAGTCCAACTGTTTCAAGGAAATGGATCCTATTAAAAACCACATGAGCATTAAAGAAGATCTTCCTTTAGTTGAGTCTTCAGATGAGACCTCAGTCCTGGCTAACACTTAATTGCAGCATTGTGTGAGACCATAAAGCAGAGATATGCCCAGACTCCTGACTCAAAGATAATCATGAGATAAAAATGTATGTATGCTAAGTTAGTGGTAATTGATGATGTAGCAATATACCCTTAACCTCCAAGTCCTGTTGTTGCAGTTTCCTTGACTTCTCTTCCAGCTGCTGTGTATTCCATGTTTACAATAGTCCTCTAGGTCAGGCATGACCATAAACCCCCTAAATTATTATGGATGCCTTCTAAGTCATCTCTGCCATTTGTCTTGGTGTCTCTAACTCTAATTTCTTCTTTTCAGAATCATCTTTCAAAATGGAAATTGGGCTGTATTCCACTGCTTCAAACCTAACAGTACTCTTTCACTGTTCTTGTATTAATAAAGTCTAGAATTTTAAATGTGACTCTCCATAATTTAGCCTCCTACTTGCCTCTAATGTTCCCCAAATTTTAGGTCCTTTTTTTTAGAATTATTTTATTTAACTTTTTTTTTATTCATATATTTCAATTTGACCAGAGAGGGACAGAGAGAGAGAGAGAGAGAGAGAGAGAGAAAGGAAGCAAACAAGCAAGCTGCCAGGTGTGGGACTCGAACTGTGGTTGGCCATGTGGGAGTCCAGTGCCCTTAACCACCATGCCACCTCCACAGTAGATCTGAAATGAATGTTTTCTTTTTTGTTGTTGTTGTTTTTTGTTTTGTTGTTGTTGTTCTTGACCATAACTGTTGCTGCTCTCTCCATCTGAAGCACTCCATAACATACTTGTCCTGGCTCCAAATCTTTCACCTACTACAACTTGCTTTCCACATACAAATAACAATTTCCTTTAGCAAGTCTTTCCAAAATTCCCAGGAGTCGGATACCTCTGAACAGTCTGCTATTTCTATATACATCACCTAGGTCTCCAAAAATGATAGCCCAGAATATGGCGCTTGGTTATACTGAGTACTTTGAACTAAAAGACATCGAAAAGTCTCATAAGTAAAGTCTTTCTCTGATCTTCTCTTGCCCTTCTGTCTTCCATTCTTCTTTCTCCTATGAAATGAGCCAGAGAAACCAAAATTCCTATTTCCCAAGGTGGGTCATAGAAACTAGAACTTTTCTCCAAAGAAAGCCACAAAGCCTAGAAAGGCTACTCTCTCCCTTCTCTCTTAATGATCTCATTCCAGCGATGTCCTGTCCATGCCTTGGAGGAAGGAACGTTTTACAGAGTCCAAGACGAATATGAACAGTTGGGTCTTGCTACTGTTAATATTCTTATCTCTTATCATTAGGTCATGATTTTCTTTCCAATCAGATTTCTCCACAGTCCATTCTGCATCAAATCTAAGCATAAGATTGGACAGTTTTCCTGGGTCTTTGGTTCTTTATTTTGAAGACCCTTGTTTCACATAAAACTTTGATCAAATAAATCTGTTATGCTGTTCTCTTGTTAACCTATCTTTTGTTATAGGAGTGTCAGCCTTGACCTTTATGATGGACATGGAAAGGTATCAGCTCCTTCCACCCTAGGTTCCACATATCATTGCTCTTACCTATTTATCTAATCTTCCCCAAAGACTGTAAAGCTGTGGAACACGAGGACCATGCCTATTTCCTTTTCTAATTGGCCAACACTCAATAAGTATGTGTTGAATGAACGAATGAACATCAGTGGAGGATCTTTCTTTGGTGAAACCTCTGAAGCACGGATCAGTGTTTTGGTATGCACCTTGTCTGTATCAAACTATGACTTGATCCTTACACTTGATATCTAGTCTCATTCTGCAGTATAGCCCAGCACGCCCCCAACTTCTGTCAGCTTTCTGCTTCTGGTGCTTGCCAAGTAGATTGTGGGGCCACATTCTTTCCAATGTTAATGATCACCAGGGACAAAATGGAATGTATGCTGTCCCAAATGCAGCTCAAGCCTCTAGTTTAGGAATATCAGTACGAAAGGAAGACTTCTTTCACTTCTGTCCTGAGTTTGCTGCTTGTTCTTAGGAGGGAGCCCTGTGAATTAAGCACATTCTGGGCTTTTCAGTCTGACTTTATCTTCAGTGACAAATTTTTAAGGTTTTGCCATGTGAATGTTATCCCTCCCTTGCAGGGCCTGCTGATACAGAACTTCCCCTATATTCATTGGGAAAGAGGGAAGGCAGAGATTAAATAGCTGGCCTTAATGCTTTTCATTTGAAAAAAAACATCTGTAATGGTTTAAGCTAATTTTTGTTTTTTAGAGGTTTTTGTCTTACGGTGAGTATGCTCCCTGGGGAGAGGGACAGACAGAGACAGTGAGAGGGAATGCCAGAAATCACCCCCTGAGGGCCCTTCTCCTTTGTTCTCCTACCAGGATCTTGGGCATGCATGCACACACACCTGGCATGAGTTTCAAGCCACCAGGTCTGGGACTCAAACCATGACTGGCCATGTGTGAGTCCAGTGATGCAACTGCTATGCCATCTACTGGCTCCTTAAATTAAACTTTTAACTCATGCACTACTTACCATCATCCTCTTGGACATGCCTGCTTGATTTCTTGGCTCCTTTTTAAAATTAATTAATTAATTTCATGAGAGAGAAGCAGGGAAGGAGAGAAAGAGAGACACCATTATCAGGTTTCTCATGTTGCAATTCTCCTTCAGCCTCAGTCCGCTTGGATCATGGGCACACAGGATCACATATGTGCACAGAGAGGTCTTGGGGTGCAAACCCAGGACCTTCCCACATGGATCGGCATCTCAGAGCATTGCATTATTGCCATGCCATGGGCTGGCCACATCATGGTTCCCTTTTTTTCATTTATTTTTGTTCGTGGAAATGTATCTTCAAGTATGTTTTGCATTCATTACATATCACTCATTACATATCTGACACTATCACTTATCTTTGCTTCATATACAAATAACATATGGTGAAGTAATAATATTTAGATAGAAACATTTCCTCTTCAAACCCTGTAGCTGTTGATTTGTTTTCCTCTGGCCTTTATTATAAAGAGAAAATGTCTGAGGGCAGCCCGATTTTATTCCCCTCGTGGATCACATTTCTTTTTCTGTCTGGAGTCTAATGTGATTATTTCCCCCTTTATTCTTATCATTTAATTCCCCCCCCAGCATGTAATCTTAGTTAATTTTTCCAAGGACATAGTAAGACCATTTGTTCTGTATACCCCAGTCATTTTTACCCCAGCTTTAGGAAGTGATTTTTGCCCTTGTTGCTTCTGTTTTATTTGTACAGATTTTTTTTAAAGAAACATTTATAATTTATAGATGGGATCTCCATGTCGATTGTCATTTTTTTAAATGTCTGAGGCTGCTTTTGAGCAGAGAAAAAGTCTATGCTCTTATTCAAGGTTTTGAATTAATATTCACTGATTATAGCTACAGGTTTTTAAATACCAGCTTTTTTTCCCCCAAACCTTTAAGCTCACCTTACACTTTTTATTATTTGATTTATGAATCTAGTAAATTTTAACAATTGCTTTCAAGGGAGCCTCTGAATACCGTTTGATCAATGTAAGTTGAACACATTCAACTCCTAAGCAGGTCCCTTTACAACTTAGTTAATAAAATCCCCTTAAGTATTTAAACCCCATTTATAAATTTAATACATTCAGTTTTCTTTTTAAGCTATTCAAATGTCTGACCTACCAGCCAAACCTTAACAACTCCAGTAAATCTAATAAATTAAATAACGAATCACACGTTCCTCTAACTATTCCAATACTTTTAAACTTGATTAAATTCTCTAAATCTTTCTGCTTAAAGGTAACAGTCTAAAATCCATTACTCAATTACACCTTTAAATTGCAATCCCATGGCTCATCTGTCATGTTCATTGATATGCCATATGTTCTTAAACATTAAACCTCCTTATATACTAGATACATAAATATTGCCCCATGATTAGAAACCTATACTTAAAGTTAACATTAAGATAGTAACTATGTAGATCTTATTTACTTTATTATTTCTATACTTAAAGCTAACATTCCTAGATGGGAAAGGTACATACCTAATCGATTTTCTTATCTAAGATACATTGAGTTTGTTATTCCAAACAACTTGAAGTTAGTATTCCAGAGAATTCCTATTCAGAGCGAACTGAGGGTTCTACAGATTGGTGAAGTATGCAATTGGCTAGAGATTTTTTGACCAGGATAAATAAAGTCTAGGGTAACAGGAGGGAATTTGTAGTTCTGGAGTCTAATGTGATTATTTCCCCCTTTATTCTTATCATTTAATTCCCCCCCCAGCATGTAATCTTAGTTAATTTTTCCAAGGACATAGTAAGACCATTTGTTCTGTATACCCCAGTCATTTTTACCCCAGCTTTAGGAAGTGATTTTTGCCCTTGTTGCTTCTGTTTTATTTGTACAGATTTTTTTTAAAGAAACATTTATAATTTATAGATGGGATCTCCATGTCGATTGTCATTTTTTTAAATGTCTGAGGCTGCTTTTGAGCAGAGAAAAAGTCTATGCTCTTATTCAAGGTTTTGAATTAATATTCACTGATTATAGCTACAGGTTTTTAAATACCAGCTTTTTTTCCCCCAAACCTTTAAGCTCACCTTACACTTTTTATTATTTGATTTATGAATCTAGTAAATTTTAACAATTGCTTTCAAGGGAGCCTCTGAATACCGTTTGATCAATGTAAGTTGAACACATTCAACTCCTAAGCAGGTCCCTTTACAACTTAGTTAATAAAATCCCCTTAAGTATTTAAACCCCATTTATAAATTTAATACATTCAGTTTTCTTTTTAAGCTATTCAAATGTCTGACCTACCAGCCAAACCTTAACAACTCCAGTAAATCTAATAAATTAAATAACGAATCACACGTTCCTCTAACTATTCCAATACTTTTAAACTTGATTAAATTCTCTAAATCTTTCTGCTTAAAGGTAACAGTCTAAAATCCATTACTCAATTACACCTTTAAATTGCAATCCCATGGCTCATCTGTCATGTTCATTGATATGCCATATGTTCTTAAACATTAAACCTCCTTATATACTAGATACATAAATATTGCCCCATGATTAGAAACCTATACTTAAAGTTAACATTAAGATAGTAACTATGTAGATCTTATTTACTTTATTATTTCTATACTTAAAGCTAACATTCCTAGATGGGAAAGGTACATACCTAATCGATTTTCTTATCTAAGATACATTGAGTTTGTTATTCCAAACAACTTGAAGTTAGTATTCCAGAGAATTCCTATTCAGAGCGAACTGAGGGTTCTACAGATTGGTGAAGTATGCAATTGGCTAGAGATTTTTTGACCAGGATAAATAAAGTCTAGGGTAACAGGAGGGAATTTGTAGTTCATTGTCTGTGGATGAGATTTGGCTCAAATGATCCAATTCTTTCTTTTGATTTCCATAGGTGGAATCCTACAATTCACTAAATGTTGGCTCTAGTTCCAAAGCTGCTTGTTTGGAGTTCACACTTTTTTTTGGTTTAATTTCTTTAGGTTATTTTAATATGTTTCTCTATATCTCTAGGGCCATTGTGTTGTCTAAAGAAGAAAAGACACCATGGGGAGGGGCTGGGGTGTAGTACGAGCACAGCTATATTTTCTGGGAGTTTCATTATGAAGAAATAGAGTAAGATGGTTGGGTTCGAAGAGGAAGAAAAGTGAACAGAAGGATCAACAGCCTCTGGCCGCTCAGATTTATGGTCCTTCCGATCAGCATCTCTGAGGCCTACAAGCATAGCTTTTAATCCATGTTTGTGAGCCACATATTCAGTTGTTAGAGTTCAATCATAAGTCGTCTCTAACTCATTTTTTTGGTGATGGTGCAGGGTTAATGTTTTCCTTTGAATTTGCAGGTATTTTAGCTGGGAATCGGGAAAGGCCATATTGAGGATCACCAGCCAAACTCTATTTAAATCAAAATTATTTAGTTATAATCCTTAAATATCTCTATGGGAAAGATTTATATCCCAAAAGATTTACTTCTTGGATTTTATAGTGGGCTTGGATTTATCTCATCTTTATTCTTTTTATCTGAAAGATAATCTTGAAAATCTTACATTTCTAAATAACCAGAACTGAGCATTATTTTCTCTTGGGGGCAGAAATATTGGTTACTGATTCAAGATAAATATAAACACTTGGGAACCAACAGTTAGCGTAATGGCTATGTCGCTGGACTCCCACGTAGTCGACTGCGGTTTGCGTCCCGAACCCTGTGGCTTAAAACTCACGCCGGGCGCGTGTGCGTGCGTGCCCAAGATTCCAAGAGGAGAATGGAGGAGAAGGGATTGTGGCGTGGCCATCCCTTCTGGGGGGTGATTTCTCGCTTTCTGTCTCTCGGTCTCTGTCTGTCTGGCGAGTGCACACGGCCTATAGCAAAAAACCTCTCCAAAAAAAAGAAAAAAAAAAAAGAACTAAAAAAAAAGATGACTATGAACACTTTAGTTCCCTTATTTTTATAACAGAGACTAGGATAAAGAACACAACATTTTTATTACCTGAATGTGACAAACAAGATTTGGCCAGAATAAGAGAATAAGAAGGGAGGAGTCTCAAAGATAAAACTTTGAAATCCCCTCAGAAAAACTATCAGCTCTCCTCCAATGTGGACAATAGGATCTCAATCCTTTTGCCCAGTTTATGAAGTCACCTATAGCTTGGAACCCACCCTCTTTGTAGCCTTACCTCTTACCACCTCCCTATGTGAATCCTGTACTAAAGACAAAACTAGCAGGTGGCATGGTGGTTAAGGCACTAGATCCCCACATGGCTGACTGAGGTTTGAGTCCTAGACCCGGCAGCTTGAAAATCATGCCAAGCGTGTGTATATCCGTACCCCAAATCCCAAGAGGAGTATGGAGGGGTAGGGATTGTGGTGTGAACATCCTCTGTGGGGAGTGATTTCTCACTCTTCCTCTCTCCTTCCCTCTCTGTGGAGTGAACACATTTATGGCAAAATAAAATAAACTAAACTAACAGAAGGTAAAATACTCACCAGATTTAATCTTGAGTTGACCTTGACAGTAAATAGTGTGCTCCCCTGTCCCATGTCTTTGTTCTTACATATTTTTCTGGAATGTTCTTCTCTGCTGCCAGTCTGCTCAACTTCCAAGGCCCAGCTTTGACTTTGTTGTGCTTTGACCCCAGCAGCCAGGAGCAATCTCTACACCCTCTAAAACATGCCAACATTTATAGTTAGGCACTACACTATTTGTACTGCAGCTATGTGGGTTCCTGTCTTATCTCTCCAACCCTATTGCACTTTCTAGTCTAACAAAGATGCTCCATTGTACTCTCATCAGTCTTGAGGCCCAGCAAATTGACTTGTGCAGAGTAGGGCCACAATGAGTAGGTTATTTATTGAAAACTTATAGCAAAAAGGAAAATGGAAGCATTAAAAAGAAGGAGAAATAGAGCAGAGAAAATAGACATGGCAGATAGAAGACAAAAAGAAAAGCCAGACTAGGGGGGAGGGGGAAGAAAGAAAACACTTTTTTTGCTTTTTACTTCAGAAAGAGAAAGACATATTTTTTCATTGAAATGCTTGTTAGCCTGCCAGTGCCTTCAGCACTGTGGAAAAGAACCTGTCTACTTTTATTTACAAATTTCAGGGCTTATATTTGAAATAAACATTTATTTTCCCATGAAATGCCCACAAATTTTGTATTGTGTCAAAGAAAGTGTTCAGGTTTTTCAAAAGCATTTTGGAAACTCCATGGTGTCTATCAATTTTCCAGTTATTCCTGAGTCTTTTTTGACATTCACATTCTATCATTTTTGCCTAATCTTTGTTATTTGAGAGATTAGGGCTCTCATTTTACAATACCTGAAAGATTTTATCTGAGGCATTTATTTATTTCATTATATGTACTTTCTTTTCCCCTCCCAAATCAAACCTATCATTTTCTCAATCTAATTCTTTTTGTTTTGGTACTAATTGCTTCATGGTGGGGATTATATGTAGGAGAAACCAAAAATAAGAGTTTAAAAACTCGTAGGGAAGAAATGAATTGCTTCATCGTGTTTGCAATTCATTTTTTTAAAAAAGGTTTTTGCCATAGGGTGTATGCACTTGCCAGAGAGACAGAGAGAGACAGTGAGTGGGAAAGTAAGAGATCACCCCCCACCGCCAGGATAGGGGGTGGATGGCCACACTGCAGTCCCTTCTCCTTCATTTTCCTTCTGGGATTTTGAGCGTGCACGCACATGTGTGCAGTGTGAGTTTCAAGCCACTGGATCTGGGACTTGACCCACGGTTGGCCGTGTGGGAGTCCAGCACCTTAACTACCACACTACCTGATGGTCTCCTATGTTTACAACTCTGAAACTGTTCTTATTAAACCTTCAGAGGCTTAATTCTGAGCTCAGTTGTCTCAGATGCCCACTGTGGCCAATATAGGCTGTGACTGGTTGTGTTGCTGTTGGTTCCGCTGCACCGCAGACACACTTTTTTGAGCCAAATGAAATGAAGGCTTAATGTGATTTCTAGACTATTTTCCACTTTTGCTTACTCTAAGGTTCTAGTCAGTAAGAGGTTTAAAGGATCCCACATTCTTTGTGATGCATGCCCTTGCTTAAATAGGGCAAAAATGACTTGGCAACCTTTTGAGTTTATGCATTTCTTTGTGGGAGTGAGTTTTCACACTTTTTTTTCTGAATCCACCACATGGTAATACACATTAGGGTGGTTGATTCTGAAATGCAGCTTGCAGCCATATTTCTTCCTTTACTCATTGGAGGGCTCTTCTAGAGGAGAGGGATGGCTGTCTAGAAGCTTGAGGGGAAGCCATCTGGCAAGATGTATTGTTGAAGAAGCTTCCATGTTCCAGTCCATTCAAGATGAAAGAATACGGAAATCTCATATTACAGATAGGCATTAGATAACCAATTAGAAGGCAAGAATACAGGAACTGAGGTGAAAGATGGGAAGCCAAGAAAGACATTTTCGTTAGAAACATCAGCTCATGCAAAGGCCCAGGGGCAAGAGTGAATGTGCTGTGTGATTTGGGGGAGAGGGTAGAGATGAGGCAGCATAGATGAGCCAAGGGCCTTGTATGCCAAGATAAGAAATTTGGACTTTGAGCTTTAGAGAATTAGAAGAGCTGCCTCCATGAAATGAGAATAATGACAGTGTGTGCCCGAGGATTCAATTCAGTAACGACAGCCTGTCACAGCATATGTCTAGGCTGCTGCTAGCCTATATGGAGTCTGGTGTGAGTTAGAAATAGGTCTTGGGTGGATGACGATCCAAATATATATTTTGTTTTGTTTTGTTTAAGTTGGTTTATTTACTCCATAAGTGGGAAAGACAGAGACAGCGACCCTGACAGAATCTTGATGCCACGAACCATCCTCGATTATGGGTACATGTGTGCCTGGTGTACTCCATGGCAACCTTCCCATGTTGGTCAGCCTCACACGGTATTGGGTTTTACCCCTACCCCACTGTTTGGCCACACTGCCTACTTATTGCTGCAAAATCAACCCCTCCAAAACTTAGTGATCCTCTACACACACACACACACACACACACACACACACACACACACTTCCTCTGGGCAGGGACAGCCCTTCAAGCAAGAAATAGCAACTACTTTTTCCAAACTAGCAACCCTGTACCAGGAAACACAGTTTGGGTTTGGACCTTCTCAATGGCTATATTGGGAACCTTGGTGAAGCTCGTCCTTACACAACCATCCACATGCGCTGGGCTCCGTCAATCCTAGTTTCTCATTTTCTATTCTTCACTCCTCAAAACCAAAAACCAAAAGCAAAATGACCTTTTTTTTTTTTTTCATGCAGTTTTCAGCTTTGCTCCCTACATCTATTTTTTCCATGTGATTGACTCCATTTAATTAAAATTTTTTTTGTCATATGACTTGTTCTGACCCGAAGCTTTCTTGGTTAGTCATTTTATAAAGGGATTTCACATTATCTGTCATTGAATATTCTCTCATCTACTTGACACTCTCTGCCCCTGTCTCTTCCTGGAATACACTTCAAACAATACAAATAATAGATAGTCTTTCTAAAAGACTCAGTCTTAATCACTTGTATTTTATATTTTGGATTTTTTGGAAAATGTTTAAAAAGTGCTAATTTTTTTGGAGTTTTTTTTTATTATTTTAGTTTTATTTATTTAGTTATTTTTTGCTATAGGGCACGTGCGTTCGCCAAAAAGAGACAGAAAGAGAGAAAGCAAGAAATCATCCCCCAGGGTGGAACGACTATGCCACAATCCCTTCTCCTATATTCTCTTCTCAGGATCTAGGGCACACATGCACATGCGCCGGTGTGAGTTTAAGCCACCGGGTCTGGGACTCCAACCACGGTTGACCACATGGGAGTCCAGTGACAGCCATTATGCCAACTGCTTGTCCTATAAAAGAAAAGTGCTATTGAAAATAAAACAAACTTCCAAATTTTAAAGTTGTTTTAATTTAATTACATATTACAATATGTTTGAACCTCTCTCTTGATTTTTCCTAAAGAAATTGGCATTAGAAAAAAAAGGGATAAGGGAGACCTGCAGATGGCATAATGGTTACATCCCTAGACTCCCACATAGCCCAACACAGTTTGAGTCCTGGACCTAGTGGCTTAAAAATCATGCCGGATGCGTGTGCATGGGTGGCCAAGATCCCAAGAGGAAATGGAAGAGAAGGGATTGCAGCATGGTCATCCACCCTGGTGGGGTTATTTCTCACTTTCTGTGCTTCTATCTGTCTCTCTGGTGAGTGCATGTGCCCTATAGTTAAAATCTCTCTCTAAAAGAAAAGGAGTGGGGGGGGAGAGTTAAAGATATTATGTACTGGTGATAAATGACTGTTGTGATAAAATTAAATAGATTTAAATAGCTACAAATGGGAAAATGGGGGCCAGTCAGATAGCATGGTAGTCAAGACAGTTGGATTGCACATGGCCAGCTATAGGTTCAAGCCTCAAACTTAGAGGCTTGAAAATAACACCATCATGTGTGTATGCCTACCCAAAATTTTGATAGAGTGGAGGAGAAGGAATTGTGGCATGATCATCTCCCCTTGTTTTCTCTCTCTCTTTCTGTGTGCCTCTCCTGAAAATAAATAAATAAGGGAAAATGACTTAGAATAGCATTTTCACGATCTCCTTATCAGATGATAATGAAGAAGACCTGCAGGTAGCATGATGATTGAAGTCCTGGACTCCTGCATGGCCTGCTGTGGTTCAAGTCCTGAAACTGATGGCTTGCTTTCTCACTTTCACTCTCTTTCTCTCTCTCTGTGGTCAAATTAAAAATAAATAGATAGATAATTCGGGGGGGGGTGAGTGGAGATGACATAAAGAATTTGAGGCAGAACAACATTTGTACCAGTCATCAACTGACCCTATTAGTGAAGGATAGCTTGGAACTCAGATACTGTACAGATTGACAAATCAGGGGAGAAGGGTGGTTCATAATTTGGAGAAGGAAAGACCTCTATATAAATAGTTTATTGGTAAATAGCAATACATCGGGAGATTGTACTGTATTCTATATATTATTCTCTGACTTATTTTCTGATTATAGGTCATCCAAGGCCTGGAATTGAATAATAAACTTATTTTATAGATTCTACTACCCAGCCAGTGCCAGGCCTGTAATGGTCTGAATGTTGTTGCCCCTCATCCAAATTCATATGTTGAAACTCGAATGCCAAAATGATGATATTTGGAGGTGTGTGGCTTTGGGAGGTAATAAGTTCATGAGTATGAAGCCCTCATTAGTGGGATTAATGCCCTTTATAAGAGGCCAGAGAACTAGGTTACTCTCTTTCCACTATATGAGGATACAAGGAGAAGATCTGGCCTGGCCTGCAGGACAATTGAGCAGGGTGCATGAGTGAGAGAGCGGAGGTCTGGAACCGGTGCAGCGTCACAACACGGGAGCAACAGTGTCACAGTTCAAGATGGTATGCAGTCGCTCGCTTATTGAGGGCCAGAGAACATTCTTATATACACAGGGTAGGAAGCTGATTGGTGGTACAATGAGGGATGCAGTTCTACAACCACCGATTGGTTGCTGCATTAAAGGGTAAAGCCAGGAGGCAAGGTAAACAGGGGGCGGGAATTGTCGAGGACCTGACTGAGGACCTGCCTGAATGAGGATGTCTGAGGGTGAATTGTCTACTCCCGGAACAAGGATACCTGAATGTCCTTGTATGAAGGTCATGTCAGCCATTTTGGTGCATGCGGCTCCCCACAAAGATTCAGTCTGTAATCTGGAAGGTAGCCTTCACCAGAACCCAACAATGATGGCAACCCATCCTCAGATGAACTTGGAAAAATGAATGTGATTTTAGCTGTGTAGGCCATGATAATGTGTTATAGGATTCCAAACTGACTAGGACAAAGACCACTGAAATACAGAGTAAAAATCAAACAGTGATTTTCAGTCAATGCCTTGGGAACCAAAGTGTTTACTCTTATTCTTTTGTGGTTTTATGTCTCCTCTTTCCTTTCTAACTTAGGAGATCTTGATCAGTGTAGAAGGAGGGAGTTAAAATAAGAAAAAAATTATTGCAGGTGTCATAAGTATAAAAACTGGCTATAGATTGTCTGAGAAAGAGCAGTATATTCAAATTGTAAAAGAGTGGAAAAGTTGGGACTTTGAAAGCTTCTAAATAAATTCATTTGTTCATTACATATGAATTATGAGAGACTATTTTTAAAACAAATGGAAAATTTGAGCAAGTAACATTTCAAGTCCATAAATGTTGACTTTTAGAAAATTCCAAGTGAAATCAGAAAGATCTAGTATTTTTAAGTGAGTGCACTGGGATTCAAACTAAGGGTTCTACTTTAGTGAGCCCTGTGGCCAAATTTCAGCTTCTCTGGGTATTCAGTTACTTCAGAGCCCATAGAAACACTGGTCTGCTATTCCCCATAGGAGCAGGAGGAAGGTTGGGTGATCAGGGCCTGGAGTTGCTGGTGATTTGGCAATTGAGGCTGGAAAGATCCTTCGTTGTTTTATTCTGGTGGCCCAAGGGTTGCTGAAGGGACAAATATTATGTTTAAACTATCTTCCCATGTGGATTTCAATGCATGGCTTCTCTTCTTAATCCATGTATAAGAGTATAATACACTGTTAGATTATTGGGCCACTAGATAGCTGTCCTAAGGGATCCATTTTTATCTTCTCAGGTTTAGTTTTTTTTTTTTTTTTTTTTTAAACCAACTTAAAGAAATGCAAAAAAGACTAGTTTTTAAGTTCTGTTTTACTGTTCAGTAGGGAGCACAATTATAGACTGGGATTGGAAGTAACTTTTTTTTTTCTATGTTTTTGCCATATGGCATGTATGCTTACCAGAGACAGAGACAGAGACTGGAAGAGAGGGAAAGTGAGAAAACAACTCCTGGAATAGATGGTTACACGAAAATCCATTCTTCTCTTGAAATTTTGGCCGTACATGTACATGTGCCCAGTGTGATTTTCAAACCACTGGGTCCAGGACTCAAACAGTGGATGGCCACATGGGAATTCAGTGTCTTAACCACCTCACCACCTGTTGGCCCCAAAAAGTAACTTTTTTGAAAAGTATGATATTTATATAATATCTCATCCACTTGAGACATCATTATTTAATGTATCCAATGAAAGAAAACAATCCTGCCAGTTAATTACGAAGTAGAATTGTCATTAATTGTAAGCTTCATCCTGATTTCAGAGATGATAAAAGGCAAAAAAAAAAGTATATCTTAGAATCAGTAATAAGGTATACATATTTTAATTTTTTAATCACTCTTTTTCCCCATTATATCATTTATTCTTTTTTTCTTTTTATATGTTTATTGGCCATAAAACTTTTGTTTTTTTACAACTACATTTTTATAAAAAGATTACATTTTTCTGACTTATGATTCTAGCATAGTACATTCAGTTAATGGAAACCTTCTCAGGTAGAACTAGCTACATTTAAAAAAATTATTTATGTTACATTTTTTCACTGAATATCACCACAGCATAAAAAATGATTTTCCACCCAGAATACACTGGAAAGTGGCTTAATCATACATGTTATCATCAACAAATAATTTTCCATTTCTTGTTTCTTTTATGTATATACTTCCCCCCCTACTTCTCACCCTCTGCCATTTCCCATCCTCCTCCCACCCTGTCTCTGGTATCTGCAACTGCTTTCCATTTCTTTATTCTTTCCCACACTTCATTGATTCACAAAATACATAAATTAATCTAAATACTTTCAGCTGATGTATACATATCTGTGAGCAAAAGTTTAGGCATGAAACTGTGGGTAGAATAAATATACTATAAAGTAGCTCCTAGCTGAGACTATATAGCTTACTGTCCTCATTAAATAGGTATTTTTTTAAATGATTTTTTTTGAATTTCAAGAAAGTCAGTTTTAGCTTTAATTAATCAATTTAAAAAATGTTAAAAGAACTTTGCCTAATACTTAAAGCCAGGAAACAGGTAAGGATTCTGTTAGAATAGTAGATACATGAACTTGTCCACAACTCAAGAGAAGACTTAACTTCTTAACTCTGGAGAACAAAGCATAGGAGATAAGTAATGTTTTAGTCAAAAGTGATAAAATCCTATTTCACCAGTTCAAACTCATGTACTTTATCTGTTGTTGTGGTCCGATCTTTCCATTTGAATTCTGGGAAGATAACATTCAACTCTAGACTTGTCCCTACCATTAAGCTGTCCATTTTCTTAGTTGCTTTAGAACTCTTATTTTTCTGTCTCTAACTTTAGTTTTCCTGGGATAGCACTTAAGAACTTGTAAAGCTGATCTGGTGTTGGTAAATTCTTTCAGGTTTTGTTTATCTGAGAATGTTCTTGTCTTCTCTTCCCATATGAAGGATAATCTTGCCAGATATGGTATTCTTGGTTGAAATTGTTTTTCACTCAACACTTTGAATATATTTTCCCATTCTTTTCTGGCTTGCATTGTTTCTGATGAAAGGTCTGCTGTTAGCCTGATGGGATATCCATGGTAGGTAACTTGACGTTTCTCTCTCTTGCCAATTTTAGTATCTTGTTTTTGTCTGTGGCTTTGTTCAGTCTTTATGTAATGTGTCTTGGAGAAGATCTTCTTGGGTTGATCCTATTCGGGGTCCTCTGTATTTCTTGGGTCTGAATCTTTGAATGTCCCTCTAGGTTTGGAAAGTTTTCTTCCAGGATTTCATGGGATAGATTATAAATGCCCTTATTAGTCTCTTTACCTTCTGGGATACTGATTATCCTGATGTTTGGATGTCTGATGGTATCTAGTATTTCTCAAATAGTCTCATTTTTGGGGGGGTGTGATTTTCCCAGTCTTTGTGGTGGATTTTACTAGTCCAGCAATTCTGTCTTCTACATCTGAGATTCGATTTTCTGTATGATCTAGTCTACTTTTAATACTTTCAAAGGAGGTTTTGAATTCCTGTATTATAGCCTTCATCTCCAACAATTCCATTTGATTCTTTTTTATGGTGTGTATTTCTTCTTTCAGCTCTCGCAAGAACTTCCTCACCTCCTAGTACTTGTTGACTTTTTTCTTTCTTTCTTTCTTTTTTTATTTTTTTATTTTTTTGGAGAGGTTTTTGCTATAGGGCCCGTGCGCTCGCCAGACAGACAGAGAGAGACAGAGAGACAGAAAGCAAGAAATCACCCCCCGGGGGGATGGCCACGCTGCAATCCCTTCTCCTCCATTCTCCTCTCGGGATCTTGAGCATGCATGCACATGCGCCCAGCGTGAGTTTAAGCCACCGGGTCCGGGACTCGAACTGCGGTCGACTACATGGGAGTCCAGCAACATAGCCATTATGCTAACTGCTGATCCCTCATTGACTTTTTTCTTTCACTGTTCATTGTATTTCTCCTCTTCCATCTTTGTTAGCTTTCTCACTATGAATATTCTAAATTATTTATCAGACATTTCCATGAGTTCCATTGTACTGTCTATGGATGAAGAGGAGTTATTATTTTCTCTTTGGGGAGAGGCATTTTCTTGGTTTCTCATATTTCTTGTACCTCTGCAGTGATTTTTAGTCATCAGATGGGTTATTCATTTCTTTCTAATTTCTAGAATTTCAATCTGAGTAATCAGAGGAATGGTGGAGACAGGGGGAGGCAGTCTGTAAACTCTTTGGCATTCTGTTTTTCTCCCTTTGTGTTGCAGATTCAGTGGGAATTGAGGAATATGAGGACCCTAGTAATATTTGTGCTTGGCTGCTATTCACTTAGACCTGTCTAGATAGTCAATGCATGGAGGTTGAGCAGCTAAGTGATGATAGAAAAAGAAAGAATAAGAAGACAGAAAGAGAGAAAGAAACAAGTGAAAAGAGGATAAAGCAAACAAACAAGAAATTATTTCCTCGTTAATTTTAAAAAACAAAAAAATGAGGGGCCAGCCATTGGTGTAATGGCTATGTTGCTGGACTCCCATGTAGTCGACCATGGTTCAAGTCCTGGACCTGGCAGCTTAAAATTCACGAAGGGCATGCCCAAGATCCTGAGAGGAGAATGGAGGAGAAGGGATTGTGGCATGGCCATCCCTACTGGTGGATGATTTCTCACTTTCTGTCTCTGTCTTTCTGGCAAGCACACACGTCCTATAGCAAAAACCTCTCCTCACCCTTCCAAAAAAAGAAAAAATAAAACTGCAGAGGGGATTATTGCCAAGGTAAAGGGCGATTTCAGAGCCAAGAAAATAGTTCACCTTAAAAAAATTAAAAAAAGAAAAAGAAAAATATGGAAAGACAGACAGACAGAGACAGAGAAGGACAGAAAGAAAAGGACAAAGGGGGCTCTATGAGGGCGACTTCTCAGCAGAACATCTTCATTGCTATTATCCCTGAAAGCACTAGATCTCAGGTCTCATGGAAGACCCAGTCTTCTTTTGGCCTGCCCTTTATTTTTTTTCCAGCGTGACTTCTCCACAGACCATCTTCATTGCTCTTATTCCTGAAAGCACTAGATCTCAGCTCTCAGGGCGGGCCATTTATTCTTTCTCTATTTCATATCATTAAATTGTACACATATATAATTAATTTGTATAATATATTAAAATGTGTAATATGTAATTCGTATTTATCTCCATGATCATATAATCTTATGTAAACCTGTATGTATACACATATAAAGTTTTAAGAAATTTTTCATTGTTTTATAATTGCTTTTTAGAAGAAAGTTTTTGTATTAGATGTTCTCATTCAAAATATCTTCTGGAATCCCCTTTTATCCTAACTGGCAGAGCTGTAATGCATGATTTTTGATAGCTGTATAGTATTCCATGTAAGAAGCAATTGATAAACATTCATTTTGTTTCCATTTTGTGTTGTTATTTTTAGATTCTATTAGCAGCAAATATCCTGTACTATATTCTTATATATTGAAGCTTTTATTTATTTTGTAGGGGACCTTTCTTTTTTTTTGTTTTTTTTTTCTTTTTTTTGGTCAGATTTGCAGGGGAGGATTTTGTGGTTCAATGATATGTATATTTTTAATGAATGTAGGCAAATTATCAGAAAGGCTTTTCTCACCAGAGAGAGAGAGAGAGAAATCATTCCCCTGGGGGTTGGCCACACCACAGTCCCTTCCTCTCCATTCTCTTCTTGGGATTTTGGGCACACATACCCAGGTTGATTATCAAGCTTTCATGTCTGGACTTGAGCCATGGAGTCAGCTATGTGGGATCCAGCTGTCTTGACTGCTGCACTATGTGGCTGATCCATGTTTCCTTTTAAACACATTTTTATACTAGTACACATTTTTGTTTTCTTTTAAAAATGTGAAATGGACATTAACACTAACAGGAAAACATGTTGTTCTTTCATACTTTGCCAAGCTAATGGGCATAAAAGATATCTCATTTTACTTTTACACTTCCTGCATCACTTGTGAAATGAAGTATCTTTAAATAAACTCTTCAGTTTTTTCCTCATATTCTTTTCCTATCGGGGAAAAAATGTCTTGCTAGCTTGTTTTATAGTTGATTCATGGATAATATTTACCTCACACACATGCTTTATTTCAAAATTAAAATGTTCAATAGAGGGGCCAGCAGGTTGCATATTGGTTGGTGCACTGGACTCCAATGAGACTGACTGTGGTTCGAGGTCCCAGACTTGGTGGCTTGAAAACCACATTGGGCATGCACAAAACCCCAGGAGGAGAATAGAGGAGAAGGGATTACAACATTGCTCACCCCTCCCCCCACCACCAAGTGATTTCTTACTATCCTTCTTACTGTCTCGCTGTCTCTCCATTGCTAATTTAGAACTAAGCAGGATCTTTCAATCTTTCAATTCATCTACAAAATTGTTTGAGAAATCATGACCTTGGTTTTGATTTCCATCTGAATGAAAATGCTTTTTGTTCTTTATTTTAATTGTGACAGCTCTTGTGATCTATGAGACTTCAAAAAGTTTGTGTAGGGACCAGAAGGAATTGCAGCTTGGTCATCCCTCCCACCCCCCGGGGGGTGATTTCTCACGTTCTGTCTCTCTGTCTCTCTCTGTCTTTCTGGTGAGCACAAGCACCCTATAGCAAAAAACCTCTCCAAAAAAAAAAAAAAAAGAAAAAAAGTTTGTGTAAAAGTGAAATTAAAGATGTATTTATTTGGATGCAAAAGAATTTTGAAATCCATGAATGGTTTTGTTCACATTACCATTTTCCATCAACTTTTTGAAGACCTGCCCCATATGTATTTTACGTCATCATTTCTAACAGATCTCTTTTCTTAGACATATGTTTTGTTTTTTCTAAAAGTGACATGAATTCATTCAGTTTTGGAAGTACTGTTACTGAAGTACAGGTCAGGCTATTGGAGATCTGAATTGGTAGCACACAGTTTAGGAATGGACAGAAAGCAATGTGGTCCTTGCATTGTGATCAGATGGCATAGCTACAGGCAGACTGCCAGCCTCCTAGGAAGAAGCCTCTTGTCCCCATTTTTCTTATACAGAGCAGAGCTGGGAACAAGGCAGACTAGGCCCGCCTGCCTCGTTTCTTTTTGTCCACTTACCTACTGCGTCTAGTCTAAGGCCAGGCATGCTCATGGGGCTAAGAGCCCACTGAGTTCTGTGGCCCAAGTTCTTTTCAGCATCTTAGGAGTTTTGATCCTCATGCTGAGATTCCCTCTGAGGTTGATCTCCTGTCATCTCTTGCTCATCTAACCCCTATGGAGAAAAGTCAACCATTTCCTCTTGGGGGACTCAACTTGCGAAAGAGGCCTTGATTCTACTCAGCAGTCATTTGACCCAACATAAGCAGATAGACTAGAGCTGGGAGAACAGCTGTAAGAAATCTCGGCAAGGCAGCCATATTATCAAAATCCCCAGAGGCCTATTTTAAAATGGTGACATTATAAATAAGCAAAATCTTAGCAAAATCCAGAGTATCGTAGCCTTTTAAATCAGGAGAAGTAATCAATCTAGGTTGGGTTTTTTGCCTTAATGTGCAGTGGCAATGAGAGCTAAAATGCCAAACGATGTTTTTTCTTTCACATGTGTGAGATGGAGGAACATTTATTGTAAAAGTTAAACAGAGTGACAGCTTGCTTTGGCTGATGTGTAAGAGTTCTTGACGGGGTTGCTTTCCTTTCTTCCATAATAAGTAGTTAATAGAAATTCACTGACCTGCAGTGCAGACTTAATTTATCGCGTATATCAAGTTGATTTAACAGGAATGGAATGTGGTGGAACAATAGCTTCCCTCTTTCCCCTTCCCTTGGTGATTCTCTGACATTCGTTGCATTAGAAAAATCAGATTTAACACCATGTAGAACCTTTGTGATTTTGAATAATTGGGCTATATTTAAAAAAAAAAGTATTTAATCAATGGCAATCATCTGTTTATTTGAAAACCCACTGGATTCAGGGAGGGGGTATTTGTCTTTAAAATTTTCACTTGTAGAAAAGATGAAACTGGCTGAGTATGCTGTGTCCCTTGCACTGTGTAAAGGAAAAACCGACCGTCCTGAATCGCTTCTTTCTTTCCTGGTATGTTCTCTATTTAGAAAATCCTTAATTAATTTTGTGTGAAAGCAGCCGGTCAAAGGATTTAAAGAAGCAGAAAAACATCTTGAATTCCCTACTGCTTGCAAAGTAGGG
>NW_006159512.1:251568-261300 GCF_000334495.1 Tupaia belangeri chinensis
TAGGGAAAGTGAAAATAGTAAACTGATTAGAAGTCATCTTGAAGTCTACCATTATAATGAGATGTAAATAACAACAGCAACAAATCCGAATCATTTAAGAAAGTTTGAACAGGGTTTTTCCATTTGAAATGCAGTTTTCCCCCCCAACTTTGTTCTCTTGAGACATCAGCCATTTAAAAGCATGATATTGGAACTAACCCAGCATCACTTTTAATTAGCACAGAAATGCTAATTATACTTTTCTGTGTGATGCTTAATGCGAGCTGTCAGGGCACTGTTTTTGTCACATCAGTCGCAGTGAAGTACACACGCTCACCAGACCCACTTTAAAATGATAAAGGCTGATATATCCAAACGGATTATTCTTTTTAAACTATAGAGATCTGCCAGAAGATGCATGAAAATAATGGCGTCAAAGTGAAAAAAGTAGGCTTTTTATTCATGCAAGACACAAGCATAATTTCACAAATTACTCAGTATTTGTGGTCTGTGCACATCAAATTTCTTACCATTGAATCATCGAAAATACACACAAAGCTCGATTTTTGAAAGAAAGCTACTTTCTCATGAAACAGGATCTCTTTTGAAAGCGAATAGCTAATCTCTTCCATTTTACAGGTTTAAGACATTACATTTGAGATTTTCCTAAAGGAAAGCCTAACCTGTGTTCCTGGCATGATTCTATTTTTTTTTTTAAAGATGATAGCTCTAGGAACACAATGGATACTATCCTTTCATAAAAATATGTTGCCAAGTATAAACTAAATTGGTTTTAGTTGCTATTGACAATTAAATTTACTCTCTCTCAGTCTTCAAAGACATAACCTACAGCTCCATCCCCAAACGAAAGCAAAACACATCTAACTAACTACATAATCTAAAACGTACATTTTAGCAGCATTTGTGTCAGAATCCGAATGAGAGTCTAAATGGCATTTGAGGTCTATACTCGTCATATGGTGGTTTGTCAGGAAAGTCATGATGCATTTTTACCTAGAAAAACAAATACATCGTGACTTTCCCAACAACCTAATAATCCCAGGATTCTATATAACAAAAGAAATTAATTCTGTATTAAATTACTTTTTAAAATGTGGTGGAAATATTAAATTAATTTTTAATATGAGGTGGAATAGTGACCACTAGATTTAGCCAACAATTTGAGAGAAAAAAATTTAACAAAACTTTTTATTGTGGGGGAGGGGACACCATGTTTTCCCTTTGTAATTTTTAACTCACTTCAAGTGATGAATAATACATTTATCTGAATTGCAAGCTATTATAAGAAGTTGATGTTAAAGAAGTTGAAGTTGATTGCTTTTGATACACTTGGCCCACTGTACACTGATAAGAGCTCCATAGCAGTGGTCACTGTAATATTTACCGACTGTCTGCTATGGCTGGGCACTGTGTTCTGTGCATTCTATAACAACCAGATTAAAGAAGAGCCATTATTATCTCCATGTGATCATAGAGGACAATATGGCTTTGGACATTATGGAGCTTGCCAAAAGCTTGACAGCTAGCACATGGCAAGGGAACTTTCTGGTACTAAAGCCTTCTGTTGACCATTTCTCTGTATGGTGAACTTGATGTTGTTAGTGATATAGTAAAAAGTCTGAAAGGATTTTTCCCCTCTGAAATTAGGTTTAATACGACCCTATAATCATGTGTTCACTGTTCTTAGGAAACCATTTCTTCTTATCTATAGCAAAAACAGATCTCCGTCCAGCAGGGTTTGAATGCTGTCAAAGAAATATTCAAGGGGCTAGCAGGTGGTGTGATGGTTAAGGTGCTGGACTCCCACATGGCTGTGCACAGTTCAAGTCCTAGATCTGGCAGCTTGCTTTCTCACATTACCTCTCTCTCACTGGTCAAACTGAAAAAACATAATGATAATAATAAATATAATTAAATAAACCTGTTTTTAAAAAGGAATAATTAATATGAGAAGTTCAATAACAAGAACTTAAGTTTAACAAAACCAAATATTTATCGGTCCTTACTGTGTCCCAGGCACTGATCTGTGTGTCTCAAATATGTAACTTAATTGACTGATCCTTGTAATTATCCTCTGTGGTAGCAATTATTATTATTGCAATTAAAAATGCTGAAGGTCGGGACCAGCAGTTAGCATAACAGCAATGTCACTGGACTCTCACGTAGTCAACCACGGTTTGAGTCCTAAACCCGGTGGTTTAAACTCATGCCAGGCGCATGTGCGTGTGTGTCCAAGATCCCGAATGGAGAATGGAGGAGAAGGGATTGCGGTGTGGCCATCCCCCTGGGGGGTGATTTCTCACTTTCTATCTCTCTGTCTGTCTGGCAAGCGCATGCGCCTTATAGCAAAATCCTCTCCAAAAAAAAAAAAAAAATATGGTGGAGGTCAGGGAATTTGAACTACTTATTTAAGACTTTTAAGTAGAACCAAAATAGTGCCAAGACTCAAATGCAGGTAGTCCTTTCTCCTGATTCTCCTAAAAGGCTTTTTGAAAGTTCTTGAATCTGTAAAAAGGGAATAATCGTTGCCCTATTTAAGGGCAAAGAGAAAGACATGGGTTCATGAATATGAAACTGCTAAAAAAATGCAAAACAGGGCCAGTAGATGGTGTAATAATTATGTCACTGGACTCCCACGTAGTTGAGCGAGGTTCAAGTACTAGACCTGGTGGTTTGAAACACACTGAGCTTGTGTGCGTGCATGCCCAAAATCCTGAGAGGAGAATGGAGGAGAGGGAATTGCGGTATGGCCATCCCCCCTGGGGGGTGATTTAATGCTTTCTGTCTCTCTGTCTCTCTGGTGAGCACACTTGCCCTATAGCAAAAATCTCTGTCTCAAAAAAAAAATGCAATACAGAAAATTAGCTATTGCTATTTATTTGCACAATTTTCAAAATTGATATTTAGTGATTTTATTTCTATCCCAACACTTTATAAAAAAAGTAGTATGAGACCAACAACCAAAAAAAAATGACATAAATTCAGGTTAATAAGAAATTTAAGCAAAGGAGAAAGACTTAGTCACAAATAATGGTAAGCCTTCTAATATCCAAGACAAAAGGTGAAACACAAACTACAAAGTTTTATTAATATAAACAAAATAGAATATTTTCTCAGGAGAGAGGAAGTTTTCCCCTGACATTACATTTTAAAAGAAATATGTTATGTTGGGGCTTCTAGAGTGAACATAATGAACAATGGTTCTAAGAGTAAGCAATTTGATTGATTATAACATCACTTTGTTTTCTCTCTTTTTGTCATGGTAGAGAAATTAAGAGGCCACAAAAACTTCAAATTTGGTCAGCAGGAGGGAAATGTAGGATATAAGAATATAGATCATTTAAGACTAGATAACCATCCCTTAAATTGTCATAAATCGACTGGATTTCAAAAGAAGACCCCCTAAGTATGCCAGATAGATCTGCCATGGCTATGGTGATGCTAACATGTAATATTGACACCACGTGGGCTGGGATGCAGGATGCATAATTAGATAATTAGATGTGGTTTTTGTTCCTGGGGCCCAAAATTTAAATTAGACACAGAATATTAGTTCAGAGAATGGATCAGAATATAGATAACAAAAATACATATGCATTGTAGACTATCTAGAAAATACAGAAAAAATGTAAAGAAGAAAGTTAACATCACATTGCTCTCATCTTTACCTTTTGACATACATTTCTTTCCAGTCTCTTATTCTCACTTTAATTCCTCGCTACAAGTGAGGCGAGAACTATGACATAGATATGACACACAATCAGAGGTTCAGAGCGGTTTCCCAAGGTCTCAAAGCTAGTAAGTAACAAAGATGGAGCTCAAACTCATTTCCGTCTGATACTAAAGTCCTTTCTCTTTGCCACTATTTTGTATTTTGAATGTGTCAGGGTTTTTTACACACTACTTTACGAAGGTAGATGCATGCATTATTTAGCGTTTTGCACTCCGCTGCTCCCTCCCCAATCACTTAGTATTGAAAACAGTGTTTCCAGTCATTCATCTTCTTCTAAAACATGATTTTTGATATTAACATTCTATCATAGACTATCATTTATTTAATCACACTATTATTTTAAATCGTTTGATTTCCAATGTTCATGAGTTCTCATTTATCACTAACAAAAGGGGAGGGTGATAAGCTCTGCTTGAATGTGTCAGGGAAGGCTTCATCAAAGAAGCTGTGTTTGACTAGATCTTGAAGTTGTATGGGGGTTGAGCTGTCGGATGTATAAGAGAAGAACATACCCTGCAGAGGGAAAAAATATGGCAAGTCTGGAGAAAGTTGCTTACTGTGACAGTAGAGTATAATAGTTAAGAGATCAGACATTTTGCAGACATACCCTGTCTGAATTCTAATACTGGCATTAGCACTTATTAGCTGTGTGACTTTGGGTAATTTACTGAGCTATTCCAAGGCTGGGTTTTCTCATCTGTAAAATGAAGAATGTAATAAGGTTGTCATAAGGGCACAGAGAATTTGATTTTTTTTTTAAGTTTATACATGGGGCAAGCTGTTGGAGTGGTGGTTAAGGCCACTGGACCCCACATGACTGACTGCATGGTTCAGGTCTCTGACCCAGCAGCTTGGAAAATTCATTGGGCACATGTGTGTGCATACCTGGGATGCCAAGGGGAGAACGAAGAAGAGATCGCAATGGGGCCATTCCCCATGGAGGTGCCGTCTCTCTCTCTCTCTTGCTCTCATTTTCCCTCCCTTTGGCATCATGTGTGCCCTATAGCAAACAAAAACAGAAGTTTATGTACTTCTTCCATGAGTGAGACAGAGAAAGAGAGGCAGATATAACACCCCAAATGGGATCTTGGGGTCACTGTCTGCCCTCAGCATCAGCCAATCCTAGAACATGGGCACAGTCCTGACATACTCAGGGACGGTTCAAGAATGAACCAGATCCTCCCACATGCATCAACCTTACAGAGTACCATATTTTGCTACTGTGTACCTTTGGACTCCCAAGAGTTTTACAGAATTTGATGCCTGGTGAGAACTCAAGAAACATTATTTTTCTTTGTTAGTGTTAATATGATTATAAGTCATTTTAGGCAGTGTGATGAAGAGTCAACATTGAGAGACCACTCAGGACAAGTTCTAGAAAGCCTTAAATATTCTGCTAAGGAGATCGATCTTACTACTATTTGCAATCAGGATGTGATCAATTTTTAAGCTGGGAAATACCATAATCAGATTTGAATTGTAGTACACATATAGGACAAGAAGTAGAGACATTGCAATTTTAGGTAAAACATGTGAGGGTTTGAAGTAAGTCGTATTAGTGGAGTCTGAGAGAGGAAGCAAATAAAAGATATGTCGAAGATAGAGAATCACTAGAACTAAGATAAGAATTCTTTGTATCAAAAGACAAAGGGAGGGGAACCGGCAGTTAGCGTAATGGCTATGTCGCTGAACTCCCACGTAGTCAACCGCGGTTCGTGTCCCGGACCCGGTGGCTTGAAACTCACGCCGGGTGCGTGTGCGTGCGTGCCCAAGATCTCAAGAGGAGAATGGAGGAGAAGGGATTGCGGCGTGACCATCCCCCCTGGGGGGTGATTTCTCGCCTTCTGTCTCTATGTCTCTCTCTGTCTGTCTGGCGAGGGCACGCGCCCTACAGTGAAAATCTCTAAAAAAAAAAAGAAATTCCTAGGGAGAATTTTTAAGTCAAATACTAGTGTATTTAAAATTCTGATAGTTTTTGCCATATCACCTTCCATAGGATTCATACTAATGTATATTCTCTAATAATACAGGAATGCTACTTTTCACTTACATTTGTCAATCCATGTTGTTACACTTCTTTGATCTTTGCCAATTTGATAGATAAGATTTTTTACATAATTTTAACTTGCATTTCTCTTATTGTGAGTGATGTTTGCCTCATTTAATATATTTAAGGAGTAAACAAAGGGAGAAGAGGAGTCCAGAGTGATGGACTATTTAGTGGATATATGATGTTTGTGCCTGCAGTATTTCTCTCTCCCTCCTCACCCCCTGTGAAATAACATCTTTCTTTAGAGTAACTACCTCTTCTCCATGCTTGGATCCTATTTACCCAAAGTGTGTAAAGAATACCCAATAGTTTTAAATCTTTGACCACAGTGACTGGTCAGAAGTGAACACTGAACTAAGTAGGTCCAATGAGGCCAGGACGCTTGCTGAAATTATTAGGAAGGAGGACATCTTTCACTGGAATTGAAGTACGAAAGATATTATCTTAACATCTCTAATCTGGACAAAAAAGGCCAACAACAGAGAAGAGTTCAGACAAGAAAGAGAACAGGAGATTAATTTTACAAAATTATTTAGCTAAGTCCTGTCATGTAAGATAAAATCTCCTTATAGACTTTGTAATTAAGTGATTCAATAAATTATGTTTTTGTAGTGTAGCCAGCTGGAGTTTCATTTCTTTCCCTTGCAACTAAAATTTCAGCAAATACAGGTGATTCTCAGATTTTTTACCTTGATTGATTGGATATATTAACCAGTAGGTGAAGCACAGAGAAGGTAGAGAATTGAGAGAGAAAATTACTTTGGTTTGGAGCATGTTAAGTCTGGATTACTTATGAGAGTAGAGATGTCTGATAGATATTTGGGTAAATGAGTCTGAAACTTAAAAGAGATCAAGGTTAGATAAACAGTTTGGAACTATCAGATTTTGCGGTTAGGAAAGAGTTTTTTCTGAAGTTCTCTTTTGTTGAGCAAGGCTGCTCCTGTGGCAGGCACTCGGGGTATATTAGTAAACTACAGGGGCCATGGCAAGCAAATAAATACAATCTGTAGTATTGTTTGGGGGGTAAATATTCTTTTCAATCCACTCTTCATATGTCCAACACTAATACTGTTATTAGTAGGACCATCAGGTAAAAATAGGAATTTCATCTTAGGAAATTGAACATATATTTTGAATAGCGTCCTATGATTTCCTGTTTTGGGGGGACGGAGTTGGATAATAATACATACAATGCTGGTTTCTCGTGCACTTTTTTTTTTTAATTTACATTTAATCATTATACATCTTTACAGCATACAATGTAGTGTTTCAAATCATATGTGCATTACATGTCAAGTCAAAGATATTACCATATACATCATTCTCAACAGCAAGAAAGAATTTGGGTAAGCCTAATTGCTGTAAGGGTGGACATAGAGTAAACAGATGGGCTGGAGGAAACGACCTTTACAAATTTGATATGTTGTAAAAATACAGCTATCTAAACTGAAGGAAAAAAAAACCCAGGTTATACATGCACTCAAATAATACAGCTATTTAAATTGGAGAAAACAAACAGGCTATACCTGCACTCATTCATAAGTTGAATGTCTGGTCAATAGTCATGGGCAGTATAGCTCTGTGCTTCATGAACATTGGCAAGTAATTGGCATATGAATCACTTGGAGAGCTTTTTGAATCCATGGGATTTGGGATCATACTCTCAAAGTTTCTGATGCTGCAAGTCTGCAGCCATTCCTAGGTTTGGGAATGACTAGTGACAGCACTATGTATAGATGTAGTCATCCCAATGGTGTTTGCCTTAGGCGTGGCTTTTTGAATTCTTTAGGTCTCTGTTTCTTCACTGGTAAATGGAAGGTCTTAAAATAATTTTTAAGGTTCATTCTTGTTCTAAATATACCTTCATTTTGTTCACTGAACCAGTTCATTTCTCTTTTCTTCATACGTGAACTTTATAAAGCACTTCTCCTGCTTTCTAAAGGAGAAAAACGAGGTAAAATTCAAGCCAGTGCTTCAGCTGTCTTTTGACTGTCTACAAGATGACAGATTTAGGAGTGTCTCAGCTAAGTGATGTGTAACAGTAATGATAGTGAGCTATGTTGTATATAATTTAATACTGAAGCATGCATCAACCACTTAAAGTTATTTCCTATACACTTAAAATGATAAAATAGTGAGCAGAATTTTTGTTAACTTTCTCTGTTTTGTTATTGTGTATCTTGCTATTCCCACTGGAGAAAGAGTAGTGTTTTTTTTTTTTTTTTTTTCTTCTTTCCTTTGAAAATCAAGCTCATGTAAAGTGACAGGTTTGGAACATATTTCAAAATCAAAGAATGACCATTATAGGACTTGATCATACAAGTTACTTCCCTAACTACCATTTATTTGTGCTAAAATTGGCTACATTCCTGATGATAATTCTGCAAGACAGCGGTAGGATATGACTTGCCTTCCCACTGTTTGATATAAATCTCCACTGATACGAATTGAGTTCAGCTGCAGTGAACTTAAATGCTAATGTTGAAAACATAAGGCAGCCTGCTGTTTCTTTTATACCAGAAAGTTTTAACTTCTGCAGTCATCTGTATTCTCTACCAGCCCCCTTCTACCTTAGGTTAGATCAAATTAGAACCACTCCATTTTGTCTGAAGGGGGAAACATGCAAATTTGATTTACATAACTCAACATGAAAAAGGAAGACAGAATTAATCATAAGGATGGGCACTCCACTCTTGTCCTTGAGTAATACACCCTAATATAATAGTCATGGGAAAGTGGTTGGCTAATAGCATTTATCAGGTAGCCAACCAGTATTTGTTAAGTGTATGCCAATATGTTGTAAAGCACTCTACAGTCTAGAAAATAATCGTCAAAGTAATAAAGGAATTCTTTACTGTGTACCAGACATTGTAGTAAGCATTTTATATTTGTTATCTTGTGAAATTCTCAAAATAGCTCTGTGAAGTAGGTACCTATTATTATTATAATATCAGTATTATTGGTGGAAACACTGAGGTCCAGAGAGGACCTCAGTTTAAAAACATTGGCAGGGCCAGAAAGTGGCAAGGTGGCAATGCAACTGGACCCATATGGGAAAGTCCTGATTTTGAATCCCAAGGCCTCTCAATAATGCTGGCTGCATACGTGTACCCATAACCGGGGCTGACTGAGGCTAGAGGTAGATCACACTATGAGGTCTTTGTGGGGGTGCCTGTCTCTCTTTCTCTCAGAAGAAAGAAATGAAGGACTTTTTAAAAATTGGCCAAGGCCTGTTGAATCCAGTATTCAAATTATACTTTTGACACTTCGATGTCCTCTACTCTAAGATGCTGATGATCTAGTTGAGAAAACAAGTAGTAGAGCACTTCTGGGAAAGACCCAGCATGGTAAGTAAGGTATGCATGAAACAAGTGTCATCAGGATTCCTTCCCCATCACACACAATGTCAAAAGAAGTGAAAGCGTAATTCTGAAGTGGGACATGGCCCAAGTTAAAAAAATGAAAAAACCTGAACGGGAATAAGAGTCAGTTCAGTTATAATAACCATTAGTCTGATTCACGCACTTCCCTCAAGCTTCCATATGAAAGAATCTTCAAAAAAACTTGTGGAAAATGCATAGAATGAAGGAACTATGTATAGGTTTCAATTTTTCTTTTTTTGTACCAAACTATGTCTAATTCCATTTTTCCATGTACTTTTCAAGATTTCCTTATATATGCACTTTTTCCTCTTTTACTTCTTCTACCCTGACTCAGAATCTGTCCTGTGATGTCTCTAATATTGACCTTACCTGGAATCTCAGATTCCAGGTTGGTATGGCTGATGCTCTGAGTTTGAAAGGGAGAGTGGAATGAATTGACAGTGAAGTGATGGGTAGGGGCTTGATGGTAGCCACTAAAGACATCATAATTTGTTCTGTGTCCTAAGTGGGGCAGAGGACTGACATGGTCAGAATTTGGCCGGGGGGTGGGGGGAGGCGGGGGGACA
>NW_006159512.1:261329-263260 GCF_000334495.1 Tupaia belangeri chinensis
AGTGTGCAAGAGAAATGCATGTGAGTAAAGCTAGTGGTTTAAATTTGAGTTAGGATGGGCTGAATTAGGCATGATTGGGAATGTTTATGCAATGGAGCTATAGGGTTTCTGGTTTATGATGCCATCATTGCTCTAATGCTGTCTCTGTCATAGCCATAGTCACTTAGTGTTGCTTAGTCTATAGGCACTTTCCTTTTTATTTATTTGAAGATAGCCTACTAGTTGATCTCTTGACTATTATGACTCCAGTTTTCATTTTCCTTTTACCTATGTATGTTTTTATTCATCTATTTTTACCCATTTTTCCTCTTTATAATATACCCCTTTCTGTCTCTTTAAAAATATTTTTTTTGCAGAGTTTTTTTTGCTATGGGTGTGTGTGCTCATCAGATAGACAGAGAAACAGAAAGCAAAAAATCACCCCTCAGAAGGGATGGTCACGCCGTGGGACCAGCAGTTAGCATAATGGCTATGTCGCTGGACTCCGATGTAGTTGACCGCGGTTTGTGTCCTGGACCCGGTGGCTTAAAACTCACGCCGGGCACGTGTGCGTGCGTGCCCAAGATACCAAGAGGAGAACGGAGGAGAAGGGATTGCGGCATGACCATCCCGCCTTGGGGGTGATTTCTCGCTTTCTGTCTCTTTGTCTCTCTCTCTGTCTGTCTGGCGAGCGCACACGCCCTATAAAAAAAAAAAAAAAAAAAAAAAAGAGAAGGGATTGCCACACTGCAATTCCTCTCCTCCATTCTCCTCTTGGGATCTTGGGCATACACACACACGCACCCAGCATGAGTTTAAGCCACTGGGTCCAGGACTCAAACCGTGGTTGACTATATGGGAGTCCAGTGACATAGCCATTACGCTAACTGCTGGTCCTTCTCTTAAATGATTTTAACCCACCGTGTTGGGATTCATAAGGGTTGACCCTGGGATTGCTTCTCTTCTCCCTCTCTACGGTGTATTATCTATGCTGCTCTTCAAGGTGACTTATTGTCTATATAATGCTGATTCCCAAGTTTGTGCCTCAGACCTAGATTTTCCTCTCAAAATATCAGGGCATGAACTTCTTACTTGACAAGCCCATTTGGAGGTCTAAGAGACATTTCAAACTCAATACGTCAAAATTTGACTTGTCAGTGTCTTACTTGTTCATCGCTTCAGTTAATAACACTGCCATCCACCTGGATATTCAATTTAGGAGCTGGGAATATTCCTTAATTTCTCTCTTTCCTTTAATGCCTACATCAAATCCATCAGGAAAACTTTTCAGTTCTACCTTCCAATATATCTTAGTGCTGTATGCTTCTTTCTTTCTCCTTTCCCCAACTGTAGTCCAAGTAGGGTTATTTTTTAACCTGTTTTATTTTTCCTGTTACTTTCTAGTTTCTTATTTATTTATCTGTTTAGAGATCACTACTTTATTGACTAAAATGTAAGTTCCATGAAAGCAGGGACTTTGGCTGTTTCGTTCTCCATAGCACGTAACACAGATAGATAGGCTCAGTAAATATTTGTAGAATAAATTGATAAACTGACGGTTGATTTAATTTGAGTAGTGAGAGACAGGAAAGGAGGAAAAGGTTCACCAAATTAGTCCCATATTTCTAATTCAAGTAAGTAGATACATGGTTTTGTAATTTTTACAAATAGGAACATGTTTGAGGGAAAAAAATCAAGTTCATGGCTGGCTCGGTGGTGCAGCTGTAATGTACTGCTCAAGCAGTGCTGGATCCATAGGAAAGGCACAAGTTCAGTTCCCTGTTGACCTGCAGATGTGGAGTGCATGTGGCACAATCCTGACTGGCTGAGATGGCTTAGGTAGGTGGGAAGGGGGAATTCTGCATGAGACCCTGTTGAGGGTAATTAAGAGAGTTTCTCTCTCTCTCTTAATCTGTCTCTTAATCTCATTAAAAAAAAAAAAAAAAAAAAAA
>NW_006159512.1:263521-362377 GCF_000334495.1 Tupaia belangeri chinensis
GATCAACTTAAAAGAAAATAAATACTTTTTTAGGCATATTGAATTTTGGAATACTGGTCAGGGGCTGGAGAGTAGCACTGAGATAAAGTGCAACACTCTGTGAGGCTGACCCACATGGGGAGGATCTAATTTTCTGTCCAGAGACTTTCCTGAATATGCCAGTGCCTATGTGTCCATGATCCAGAGCTGGCCGAGGCTGGGGCTAGATCATGGCATCAGAATCCTGTGGAGATGTGAGCTCTTTCTCTCTTTCTTTCTTGCTCTCCAGGACTGCTCTTTTACTCATGGAAGAGATAACTACATATTTTTTAAAAGATCCCTGTTAAGACTTCAAGTGGAGATGTCTAGTTTGCTCTTGGGTATATTGAACTGGAATGTAGAAGTTAACTCTGATCTAGAGATGTTGACTGTAAGCTTTTTAGCCTAAGGATGGTACTCGAAGTTAAAGGAGTGTCTTTCTTCTTCATATGAGAAGAGTGCCTCAGTCAGAGCTTAAAGAAACATCAAAATTATGGGACCTGTAGAAGATGAGAAGAGATCAAAATGGAAGGAAGAAAACTTAAGAGCAGATACAGTCAAACAAACAGAGAATGTCAAAAATGGACTAGTCAATAGTGTCCAATGATGCTCAGAGGTCAGAAAATTATAACCAAAAAGTAAACATTGAATTTAGCAACACGGGAGACAGCGATGAGCTCAGAGTGCTGTTTCAGTGGGGTGTAATGTCCAGATTTAAGAGACATGAAGTGGGAGAGGGAAGTAAGGAAGATGAGCAGTTTGTTTAGGTCAGAAGATGGGCAAGGAAGAAACATTGCCAGCTGGAGGTTGGATAGAGGGCTGATTTTTTTTTTTTTTAATGGAAAGGGGCCAACAGGTAGCATGGTGGTTAAGGTGCTGAACTCCCACATGGCCAACCAAGGTTGAAATATCAGATCTAGTGACTTGGAGATCACACCAGGAGTGTGTGTGTGCATGCCCGAAATTCCAAAAAGAGAATGAAGGAGAAGGGATAGTGTGTGGCCATCCTTTCTGGGGGGTGTTTTTCATTTTCCCTCTCTGTCTCTCTCTGGCAAATGTGTGTATCCCATGGCAAAACAAACAAACAAACCAATAAATATCTGAGGATGTTGAATGCTATCAGAGAGAGAGAGAGAATAAATATCTAACAGACAATGATACTTAGGAAGAGAGGGCTGGTAGACAGAAGGACCAGAATGTGGGAGGAGATATAAACCAAAAAGAGGAGGAGTGGCCTTCCACATGAGCAAGCTACAGCCTCATCCTAACAGAAAGCAGAGAGGTCATGTGCAGCTGCATGAAGATTTATGGATTTGGTCAAAATTATGAGAGCCTCATCTGATGGTTTCCATTTTCTCTCTGAAGGAGGAGAGTTCTGTGCTAGGACTGACCCTTTTAGGGCTTACTTCCCTCAGATCCCTACAAGTCACCCTTCCTAGTAAGGACTAAAATGTTCTGTATGGCCAAGTTTCTTGAAAAACTTCCTTTCAGACATGCCCATGGCCTAGTGGTTAAGGGAACCAAATCCCACATGGACAACTGTGTGGTTCAGATCCAGGCCCCGGCAGCTTGAAGGTCATGCAGGGCTCATGTACATGTACGTCCCCAAATCCAAACAGGGTGGAGGCGTAGAGGGGAAGGAATCATGGTGTGACTGTGCCCCATTGCGGTTGGGGCAGATGGTAGCTTTCTCCCTTTCTCAGTCTCTCTGGTGAGTACATGCATCCCCTGGCAAAAATTTTTAAAAAAAGAAGACATAATTCCTTTCTATTATAGTTCCGAAATGAACTCATCTGCTAGGCTTCTCATTCTTAATAGTTTTACTACTCTATGGATGAAACTTTGGAGAATCGTGGCCTGTGTGGTTTATTTGTGGACAGGCTTCCATCATTCCCCCGACTAATATAAGATTGTCTCTATTCACTTGTTTTCTATCCTTTATTATGATTACTTTGCATTTCACCTTCCTATTCCTTGCTAGGCATAAACTGGAGTGGAGATACTTGGTATAATGGTTTCAAATTATAAGATCAGTACACTTTTGATGCCCCTACATAATTAATGCTGAAATTCACAGCCAGTGGTGATAACAGGAGCCAGAAAACAACTCTAAGCATAATGCAATATGCTTAGTAATTGAGTCTTTTTTTTTTCCTTCCGCCTAATAATCAGCTTTATTTTTACCTGCAATGACAAAGACTGCTTGGGGGAAAAACAAACAAACAAAACAAAAAATGCTTTTTATATAACAGTTCCCCTCCTTGACCATCCAAGTCCAAAAGTCATTTTACCTGTTCAGTGGGTGACTGGGAATCCCAGGCAATATTATAATCATAGCTTTTCTATTTCCATTTTGGAAATAACAGTAACTGCAACATCACTCAACTCTTCGGAGACCTGAGCTGCGGCATCAGCAGTCATTTCACATTGGTTTAATGCATGACCATTAAACAACATCGAAAATCAGATTTTCACTGTTAATAATTAGGTAATTAGGGAGTTACGAGCTTTGACAAGAGTTCTTCATCTTTTGATCCCTATAGGGAAAATAAAAACAAAGTGAAAGTTAATACACTGAATCCACTAACTGGCTTCTGAGTCCTGCGAATGCCCTGCCATTGCAATTTCAGGGAGAGATGGATCAGGGACCTCAGAAATGAATTATTTTTCTTCTGCTCTTCCAATTGCATGTTTTATCAGAGATCTTTTCTCTCTTATTCCATAGATAAATGTGTGTGACATTGGCTGGAGGACCCTTTGGGAATTTCTCATATTCAATCAGAGGTTTGCAGAGCACTGAGAATTCTTTTTGAATGTCAATAGAGTTTGAGGAATGGTGAACAGGGTAAGAATTAGGAACTAGGAAAGAAGAAAGAGCTTAGAGTGTTATTTTTATCTTGAAGTAAAAACAAGCTTACAGAAAGAGCCTGGTTCCATAACTTAATCAACTTGCTCTTCAGTAACTTCCTCAACTCCTCTGAATCTCGGTTTCTCACTTATATTTAAGGATAATATTAAGGATTCGTAAGTATAAAAAAGGATAATAATGCCTGTTTCAAGGCTTCCTGGGGATTAGCTGTAACAGTTCATGAGAAGCTCCTAGCAGAGGGTCTAGAAGATATGTCTCAACATATATTATTAATAGTTTCTTTCTTCTTCCCCAAACTAAAAGTTCTTTGCAGGTCCTGAATATCTAAAACCTCCTTTAAAGACTCATTTTATGAACTCTACTTCTATGACTCTCTTGCATCTGTACTTTCCTTTATATTCTTACTTCTCTTCTAAATTCAGAGGATATCATTAAAACAAGATTCCCCTCAGACAGCCCTGCTCTGCAGCCTTCAGCAGTTTTCTGTTCTGTGTCTAGGAAAATACCCAAATCTCTTAGTCCAGCTGGATGGAGTCTCCCATGTTCAGGTCAGCTTCCCTTTCCAGCCCCTTCACTGAATTCTCTGTAGGTACCTAACTGAATCATGCTATTTTCCTTGCACACTCCTTTTCTTGGTCTGCCTCTGCCTTTTCTGGCTTATAGTCTTCTCCCCATCATGCCTGCCTGATAAAGATCTACCCTTCCTGCATGCCAGCCCTAGCTCTTTACCCACTTCACAATGTGCTCTGTCTTCCACCTCTGCTCCCTCCTTTCCCTGGAAAGAGTCCTCTCTCTGAAAGCTCTCACAGTATTTTTTTTTTCTTTTGAATTTTTGGACCATGTCTGAATGTTCTTCCCCAGACTCAGGCTCATCACTTCCTGTCCATTTGAAAGGTTTCAGCCCCAAATCATGTGCCTGACTGTTGGGTCTGTAGCACTTCCTTTTGATATGTGCTGCCTTCAGCACACTTATCTTGGTTCCTGATGCTGTGATCATTAGTCTGATCTCTCCACTAGTGTTTGCCACCCTCAAGACTGTAAGCTCCACCAGGGGAGGAAGGGGCCTGTTTTTCTCTGTCAAATCCTCAGTGCCAGGCAGAGTGTATGCCATATAGAAAGCACTCAATAAATACTTGTTGAATCAATAAATGAAGCATACCACCTATTGCTTTTCCTTGTAGCTATTTGTATCCATGCCTATCACGTCTGTCACTGAGAACAAGGGCTATGTAAGTCACATTAATACTAATTGCCCCTACAATACTGCTATGCTGTGAATGTTTGTGTCCCCAGAATTCATATATAGAACCTGTGAATTTAAAAGGATGGTATTAAGAAATTAACTCGTGAGGGCCTCACCTTCAGGAATGAGATGAATGCTTTTATAGGAGAGATTACAGGGAGCTCCTTTGCCCCCAGTCACCACATGAGGATTCAGTGAGAAAGCACCATGTCTGAACCAGACCCAAAATCTTCTATTGCCCTGACTTTGGCCTTCTGAGCTTCCAGTTTATTTCTGTTGTGTATATATCACCAGTCTAAGGAATTTTACTGTAGCGGCCTGAGTGACTGAAGCAGGCACCTAGTTTAATGCCTTGCTCATCATAAGTGCTCACTAAGTATTCGTTGAAGGAAAGACAAATGAGCATAGCAACAGAAAACTTGAGTGTGGAGACTGATGCAGACATTTAGACTGGTGTAGTGTGTATCTATATGGCGGAAAGTGGAGTGTGAAGGGTGGGAGTGGGTGGGGGGGATCCACTTCAGCTTTAGTAGAAGTCTTCTCCTTTTAGTAAGTGAAACACTTGCAGCTAAGTTATCTAAACTTTGATTTTCAGATCTCATTCATAAATGGCAAGTTTTTTTTTCAAGAGAAAAGCATTCTTACAGCAAAGATTAAAATATAAACCCCTTTGACAATAACTACAAGCTGCCCTTCCACCCCTGTGTTGCCAATGAAATGGCCTTTCTCCGGAGATATAATTTTCCCTCTTCACCATCTTTCTTTCAAATTACCTAATCAATCTAGGAGGAGGGATTTGCACCCCACCTGTGGCGAGACATTTTAAAGAGACGAGGCATTTGATTGCTATGTTTAGATTTATGGGGATTGAGATGACCCTGAAGATTAAATGAAGAAGCAACTGTGAAAAAGAAGCTAAAACAGGAAGCAAATAGATTTTTAAGTTTAAGACATATTGGCATCGAGAGGTTTAAATGAGGAAATAGGCCAGAATGATACGGTCCAGGTGTGTGGAAGGAGACACCCTGAGGGGACACCATGTTGTTTAATTGTCACTGGTGTAATCCCCATTGACCTTCAGGAGCCTCCAAGAATGATGATATCATGAGACTAGAGTTTTAAAATCACATTTAGGGAACACCTAATCAGAGCTACAGATGGGCTTTAGATTTGATCCTCCTGATGAAACTGAATTAAGACAGGGTAGAAGACAGATAATAAAGAGTGACTATGAGATGAAATTCCTCAGAGTTATTTTTCAAGATGCGAGAGGCAGAAGAAATATATTGCTGGCTAAAACAAAAGAAATTTAATCAGTGAAGATAAAAATATAAGATATATAAAAATGTCTTGGAAACTTTCCCAAAATGAATGAGAAGTTTCTTTAAAGGAAATTTACTCCTGCTTACCTGAAATCGATTTATTTCTGCTCTTTTCTAGGTCATTGGTCTCTCATCTGTATTCCAGATTTTATACATAGCTTTTTTTTTTTTTCAGTCTTTTCCATGTTATGTACTGATGACTCAAAGATACCTCTCCAGAACTTTAGAAACTGGTCATGTTCTCATGAGTTTAAAGAACTTTTGAGGCTATGCTTGTGTGAAATAGTGAATGTACTCCATAATTAAGCCAAAGACAAAGTCTAATAGGAATTCAGAAATAGGAAGAAGGTTCTCTCGGTACTGGCTGATTAGGTTAAACTACATGAAGAAGGTGGGACTTAGGAGAGTTGAGTAATGGAGAGGTCATGGATAGTGGAGTGTAAGGAAAAGCAGAGGAGAAAAATCTTGCATCCCATATTGAATACGGGGGTGTTGAGGTGTCAGTAATGACACTGATATGATGGGACTAGAAACCGGTTATTAAGGAGAATGGAGGGCCAACCAAAATATCATGGAGTTTGAGTAACTGTGGCAAAAGGAAATTATGTGTTCTGAATGCATGATTATATAATTGTTAAATCATGAATGTGTTACATTATGTGTTTATGCATAAATGGATGAATTGAAAAATGGGTCCTACAATTGAGTTTCTTTGTGTCTTATCCTTTAAGTCATTTCTATTTATATGCACAGGGACACACACACACACACACACACACACACACAGTATGGAAAACACTTTGCTAATATAAAGCTCCATTGCAGTGCTTAATAAATATGATTGATTTTTCTGGAAAATATACCCACCCTTTCTACTAGATAAATGAGCTAAAGAAACCATAATATGGTCTTCTATAGGGAGAATAGAAATTACTAGATCAAAAAACTCTATAAATGTATACAGACAGGAGCAAAGTTAGTGTAACTAAATGGCTTACATACCAGATTGTTCTTTGTAGATATACACTAAAAAAAGGATCAACTAAAGACATTTGAGCCCTTAAAAAGAAGTCGGGAATGATATAAGAATATCTCCTGATATATAGGTAAAAGAAAGGAATAGGGACAAAGGTTTTTGCACTAAGTAATGTTATATAAAAAATGAAGCTTATTCTTATACTGAATTACAATTCATAGGAAACAAAAGTGGTACAAAATAAAAGGATAAAATGTAATTTAGGGACTGCAAAAACTATTGAATAATGGAAGCAATGGAGTGAGAATTTATACAAATTTCAAAATACTTATACAAACTTAATTTCTCATTTGAAAGGAACACTATAAAACCATCATCATCATCATCATCATCATCATCATCATCATCATCATCTCACCACCATCAAAATTCCTGGTAAGTTAAGCTCTTTGAAGTCTTCTGTGCTGTTTTCTGTAGAGCAAAGGCCTGACTGCTATATACTGAGTTTCCAGGGCCCTGTATCATGGCATTTTGCTGGATTTAGTCCTGTCACATTTTTGCAGGAGACTGGACGTTGGGAGAAAGAGTGAAGCCTTAGTCTTCTTCCCATCACTCTTGGCCTTGGCTGGTGCCTCTCTGTTGTTCCAGTTCTCTGTTGTTCTGTCTTTAGTCGGGTGACCAAGCCTCTGGGCTCTGGAAATACACCTCTTCTGCTGTCCCTTCAGTGTAGAGGGAGAGCTTTCCTGAGCTTGCTGATCTCTATTGCTTCATGTCCCCATCAGTTATTCATCTCCTTTGTCAGGTGTGTAATAAAATCCCTCCTATAATAAATTCCTCCTGTTATAAAACCTACTTTCTTGCTTGGACCCTGACTATAATGCTGGTTTATATAGACAATACAAGGAATGGAATAACGAGTAGATCAGTCTAAGGCATTTGGAGAGAGGCAGTAATACGTGTTCAAATTATTCTTATTTGCCATCTCATGAATCTAGAGTAATCATATTTAATACTATAGGATTCCACAGGCATATTGGAGGACTTGCTCATAAAATAAAAATCTCTCAATGACTATGAAATTATCTCCAAGTATTGGTTCCTGGATTGTCACCAAAATGTGATCCATTCCCAAGTTCTGGAATATATCCAAAGCTATAATGTGAAAACAACCCAGATGAATGTTTCTTGGTATTAAATTGGTTTTAGCTCTTTTGACAGGGATATACATACACATATACATGTATATGCTCCACCTTTGACAGGAATATACATATAAAGATACACCTATATGTCCCACCATGGCTAAGTCGTAACTTTGTTAAACTTTAGTAATCTTTAATTGCCTTTATTAGCTTTATTTAGTAACTTTACTAATCCTTTATTGTCTACTTAGTTTGACCTAAGAACAGATGGTCATGGTGTATGAAAATACCTACCTCTGGGACCAGCAAATGGCATGGTGGTTAAGGTGCTGGACACTCTCACATGGTCGACCATGGTTTGAGTTCCAGACCTGGCAGCTTGCATTCTCACTCTCTTTCTCTGTCTCTTTCTGATCAAATTAAAATACATTTAAAAAATAATTATTAAAAAAAGAAAATGCCTACCTTTATAAATCAAGTATAACATATTTCAAAGCAGCTTTAGCATACTCTCTGTTAATCTATTACCATTACTATCTTGATTCTTCTAAAGTCTTTTTGTATAATATTGACCTATTAAGGCTGGACTCCATTCTGGTGCTGTATATTTGATTATTCAATTGTAGTTTAAGAAATTATTATGCTGAAATCACCTGAGAATTCTTGTTTAAAATGCTCATACTGAATCAGAATCTCTAAAAATAAGGAATAAAAACTTGAATTTTAATAAGATTTTTTTTTTTAGCCTTCTAGAGTTTACAAAACACTGTGTACCAATGATTATAGAATGCTCATTAGTCTGTATTTTATCTCCTTAGTAAGATCAATGGTTTTCCGAGGAAAGATTTCTTCTAGTTTGCCTCCTCTCTATTGCCTGGTGGACTAATAAGCAATTAGTAAAAGTGCAATAAGTATTTGTAGAATTGATCTGAGTCCCTTTATCAAGTCAAATATGAGGAATGATTTCTGGAACATTATCCTAATGATAATGATTATTGTTCTTAAAAAAATAGACAACACAAATAATTATCTAGTTAAAGGAAGGTAAATCTATAGTTAAAGAACAGAATGAATATTAGAAAATCCGTAAGCATTGATGAAGCATATAAGGATAATGATATTGGACATGATGAGATAGGAATTTAAAAAGAGCAAATCATCCCAGACAAACTTGATTGCTTTTTTTTGATAGAGCCACAAAATCAGTAGATAAAAGTAATGTGAAATTGTAAGATGTAATCTATCTCAATTTTGGTAAAGTGTTTGATAGTGTCACATGAAATTTTCCATTTTGAATTAATTGAAATTGGCTTTGGTGTGGACCTCTTATTATCTGTTAGATGCTAGGGAAGTTGCTAACACAAAGTAATGATTCATCTGGTGACAAGATATTTCAGAAGTGACGACTAAGTTTGCCTTCATTTACCGTCTTAGTTTTCCATTTGGAGACTGTATTTAAATGAACTGACATTTTACATTTGTGTTGCATTAAAATTTGTAGGAATCGCCAGGGAAAAAAAAAATTATACAAAGATGTGCTCAAATATCATAAATATTCATATTTTATACCATTGACAACCTTCAAGCTTTTAAATATTCTATCAACTTGCACAGTTATGTTCACATAGGGCTTTTTCTAGACTTTGCGAATATATGAGCATATGCCTATTTCAAGCATATTTAGGGTTGCCAGATTTATCAAATAAAAATATGGACAACCCCAAATATACTTAGAATTCATTCTCAAATACAGATGCATTAGGAGACTCTAAGAATATGTTGTGATGATAATTATACTTAATTTTATGGACTTGCTGGATCAATTTTTTCCTTTCAGAGTTTAACCTGTTTTTATGGTCTAATATTATAGGCTGGTCTGAAGCACGATATGGCTGTTCAAGTACACATATTTGGGTATAAATTAGAAATAGATTATGCAACATGTAAGCCCTTTGCTTAGGGAGCCAAATCCCACATGGACAAACATGATTCAAATTCTGGCCCTGGAGCTTAGAAAACATGCCAATGCGAGTGCATGTGTGCTCAAGATTCTGACAAGATGGAGAAGTGGAGGGAAAAAAATTGTGACATGACCATGCCCCACTGAGGGCGGGGGGGTTCCCTCTTTCTCTGATGAGTGTATACGCCCTCTGGGAAAAAAATTTAAAAAGAGAGATTAAAAAATGACATTGGAATTTTTTACTTCCTATGATTTTCAGGGAAGTATTTGGATTATTGCAGTTTTTGAAAGTGTGATCTGTGGAAAATGATAGGAGTATTAAGTGCTAAAAGATTGGATTCTTGTGAGTTAAAAAATATAAAAAGAAATAAATATGAATAGTTGATTGAAATGATAACTAAAGGAATACGATGTGACGAGATAGATACCTAATCATTTTCAGAAGATATGAACACACAGAATGAGTTACCATGGTACATAAGTATAAATGAAAGACATTAAGTAAATAAAAATTTAAAAAGAGTGATACCAAGGGTAAACTATTTTAATTATAAATCCTTTATAAGAAAATATTGGGCAGTTTAGTTTTTAATATACATTAAATTGGACTGAAACCTAGTACATGTTTGGAGAAACTTTTAGCTAGAGATGACAGCTCGCTCTTTTCACATTTCTTCTGATTGTGTAAATTTATTTTTCTATAACACAAACTAGCAATAGTTAACTTTTATTTAGTGCTAAACATCAGACTTATGCTATGCACTTTTCTGGGATTAACTCACTAAATCCCCCAACAACCCAGAGGTAGGTTTGCTCTATATAAATGTATGTATGTATGCATATGTATATACATATAGATATAAATATATTTAGGTATTATTTTTTATGTATGTATGTATATACATATATATATATGTATGTATATATATATATATTTTTTTTGCTAATAAGCACATATGTGAGACAGAGCAAGACAAAGAGAAAAGGTGAGAAATCACCCCCCAGAGAGATGGTCACTCCACAATCCCTTCTCCTCCATTTTCCTCTCAGGATTTTGGGCATGCATGCATACATACCCTGTATGATTTTTAAGCCCCTGGGTCTAGGATATGAACTATACAGTCAACCATGTGGGATCCAGCACTTCACCTCCATACCACTGCTGGCCCCAGGTAGATATCTTATCATTCTCATTTTACAGAGGAAGAATCTGAGGCTTTAATGAGTTAAATGACTTGTCCAAGACCACACAGTTAGTTAGCTGGAATTTGAACTCAGGCCTGATGGTTTTTCAAATGTATGCCCTTAATCTCAATACTATATTGCCTCTCAGGAACACTATGGAGATTGGTTCAATTCACAAAAAAATTATTATCATTTTAAACAGTAAGCTTCATTGGTGAATTAGAAATCATTCAATGTATTCAAATTTGACTTAAGCACAACTCTTTTTTTTTTCTCCCCACACTATAAGATTTAATTTTATTTGTTCAATGGCTCATATTGCAAGCATTAAGCCAAGTATGGGCTTTGATTCTGTGGGCCCACATTCAAGTATTAAGGTAAAAGCAAACTGTGATCCACATACCTTGATGGAAACTAAATGCTCCAGGTTAATCACATTGTAGTTTTAAATTTCTACAGCCTAGACCTCAGTAGTCACAGGTCTTTCGGGTTCTTCTGGAAGAAGAGCATATCCACACTCTTCTTGAGCAGAGCAACCTCATCATCCTTCAGCTTCTGGTTGATAACACTAGTCAATCCCCGAGTGTAGAGGATACATGGAAGGCACAGGAATACTTCATTCTCGATGCCATACGTCTCCTTCACCTTGGTTGACACTGGATTGGAAAGCACAATTATGATGTAGTCAGGGCTGCACTTGATGATCTGGGGAATAATACATTTGAAGACATTAACATTTCTTTATATCAGGTTGAGATGACTCTCCCCCTCTTGTTGACTCCAGCAGTCACCCCACAATCTTGGAATTGGTGGTCACAGAGTAATCTTTATCTGCCACAATTTTAGGTGTCTGAAGAAATAAGCTTCCACGCTGCAGATCCATCATTTCTCTTTTGAGCTTATCTTTCAAAACATCCACCAGGGCACGTTCTTCAGCCAGAGGCTTTCCTAGAATGCTGATTGCACACGCCATACAAACTTGTCCAACACCTACTACAGGGATCTTATTGTTGGGGACTGTTGCCTATTCTTCTGCAACTGGTGCAATGGGTTTATCCTTAAGAGTTGCCATTGTGCACGGGGCAGAGGAAGCTCTTGAGATGGCTGGAAAACAGTCACACAAAGGACCTTAAGCACAACTCTTTAGGAACAGATCTATTAGGTGAGATGTGAGTGCCTTGCTCAAATTTCCTTGTGTGATTAGAGACAACAGTAAGCTCCATTCCAATCATAGTCTGTGCTCGTAATGATAGGAGTTCGTGAACATTAAAAAATAATTTATGCACTTTTCCTAAGATGCCTAATAGATGATTTCCTGGAACTCAAAAACATAAGCATTCCTTCAGGGAATATCTGCTAGTTGAACTTATGGAAAACATTTAACTGAGTACTTGGACCAGCAGTTGGCATAATGGCTCTGTTGCTGGATTCCCATATGGTTGACCACGGTTCGAATCCTGGACCTGGTGGCTTAAACTCATATCGGGCACGTGTGCATGAGTCCTCAAGATCCTGAGAGGAGAAGGGATTGCAGCGTGACCATCCCCCCAGGGGGTGATTTCTTGCTTTCTGTCTCTCTGTCTCTCTGTCTTCCTGGTGAGCGCACACACCCTATAGCAAAAACTCTCAAAAAAAATTTAACTGAATATTAGAGGAACTGAATCTATTTCTCCTACTTCCTTCTGATATCTTTGCACAAAAATATGACATTTTGAGGGAAAAAAAGTATTATAAGGAAAAACGTTTGGTATATTCTTTAGTAAGTCACTAACCTTTCTGGTCCCAACTACTTCATTAAAGTAGCATGGCAGTGGGCTCAGATTCTGTACCCTAACTGCTTAGCTTCAAATCCGAGTTTGTGGACACCTATCTCTGAAGAAGATGAAGTGACAAGGGCTAAACTTACTTTCCTTCCTGGAACAACTGAAAATAAGACAACATGTGACATGGACTAGTTTTAAGGACATTGGACATCAAACTATGGACATCTCTGAGAGATGGGAAGCAAACAAGGTGAGTTCTACAGTTGTTCTTGCTTACTGCCTTGTGTGGATTTCCAGCCTAACATGGGACAGGAATTCAGGAAGAACAGAGTCTTCTTGAGTTGAGAAGACAGAGCTATGGGTTCAGAAAAGCCAAGGCTCGAATTTATAGAGGAGAGTATTAGAGAGAAGAGAGCTCCATGGAAAGAATTCTGGAGATCTACAGAGAGTCCTTTTGAGTCTTCAGGTATGGACTGATGAGGGAATTCATGTGAAGAAATTGCAAAGATGGGGGAAAAAATCTGAAAGGATGACAATAGAAGTTCATGCAGGGCTGGAGCCAGTTCTATGTACCATCTTTTCTTTATATTGTATCATTAGCTGTTTGCTTATTAGATGTTTATTTTTCACTCTGTCTTTCTTGTAGTATTTCTGTAGCAGTTGGAATTTCCTTTTTCCTACAGGTATATTCCTAGCACATTTTGATTCTGCGTTCATCTGTTTAGATGTTTGGCCAGAGAATAAAATGTCATAATTCATGAAGCATTCTGAGGAATTTGCCTCAGTAGTCGAGGAAAATTAGCCCTTGAAGAACACTGCTTTGGTCCTGCCTAGAAAAGTTTAAAAGCACAATCTGAAAAAATCAGATTATTTCTTGATATCTCCTTTTTAAAATTTTAATTTGCTATAGGGCACATGTACTCACTGGAGAGAGAAAGAGAAAGCAAGAAAGCAATACCTCATAGAGCATGATCATCCATGATCCCTTCTCCTCCATTTCTTTCTCCTTTCAGTATTTTGAGCACACACACATGCACAGAGAGTGTCCCTCAAGCCACCAGGCCCAGGACTTGAACTGTGCAGTCAGCCATGTGGGATCCAGCTGCCTTAACCACTGGGCCACAGGCTGCACCTGGATATCTTAACTACATTTGAGAACAAGGGTCAAAAAAAGAATACAACAATATGGAACACCTAACAACTTAAAATTCACAATGTCTGATTTTCAACAAAAAATGACCAAATCTTGACCACTTAGCTCCTGCATCTTGTATAAGGATTCGGACTCTGTAATCCTGAGTTTCTTCATCTTCAAAATGAAGATGATAATATTGATAATCTATTTCACAGAATCATGAAGGTCCAACTTCACATATATCAAGTACTCGGCATAGTTCACGACACATAGTAAATACTCAGTGGACAATACTCACACAGTACTTGTAAGAACCACATTGTGAAGAACCACATTTTCTTTTTTTAAAGAGATTTTTTGTTATAGAGTGTGTGTGCTCACTGGAGAGACAGAGAAACAGTGAGAAATCACCCCCAGGGGGATGACCACACCACAGTCCTTTTTTCACCATCTCCCCTTGGAATTTTGGGCACACGTGGACACACACCTAGCATGAGTTTTAAGCCAGCAGGTCCAAGATTCAAATTGCAGTTGACTACATGAAGTCCAGCAATGTAACCATTACACCGTCTGCTGGTCCCAAGAACCACATTTCTTCCACAAACATTCAGGAAATTTGTTGAAGACCATTTCTCCTCTAACATCATAAAAATATAGAACAATATTTATCATTGTTGAAAAACCTTTCCTCTGAGACACAACAGATATGCAGATACAGCAGCCACCTCAATTTTCATCATAAAATACTGAAGATAACAAGAATTTAAATACTGTATATTTGGTGAGAAACAAACAAAAACCAGTAACAGCAACAACAACAGCAAATCAAAAAGGAAATGCTGCCATAAACATGTCTTTATTGGGACCAGCAGTTAGCGTAATGGCTATGTTGCTGGACTCCCATGTAGTCGACAGTGGTTCGCGTCACAGACCCAGTGGCTTAAAACTCATGCCAGATGCATGAACATGCGTGCCCAAGATCCCAAGAGGAGAATGGAGGAGAAGGGATTGCGGCGTTGCCATCCCAACTGGGGTGTGATTTCTCACTTTCTATCTCTCTGTCTCTCTCTCTCTGTCTGGCGAGCGCATGCACCCTATAGAAAAAACTTCTAAAAAAAAAAAAAAAGACATGTCTTTATTTGGTGCCAGCAGGTGATGTGGTGTTTAGGGTATTAGATCCCACATGGCCAACTCTGCAGTTTGAATTCGAAACCCAACACCTTGAGAAACATGCCAGATACATGTGTGTACATGCCCAAAATCCAGAGAGGAGAATGGAGGAGAAGGGATTGTGGCATGTCCACCTCCCCGGTGGGTGATTTCTCATTTTCCCTCTTTCTATTTCTCTCCAGTGAGCTCATCCACCATATAACAAAAATCTGGAACAACAAGTTATTATGTGAGAGCCTTTAAAAAAGTTTTTGCCACAGGGTGTGTCTGTCCACTGGAGAGAAAGAGAGACAGTGAGAAGGAAAGTGAGAAATCACCTCTTGGAGGGCGATGGCCATGGTGCATTTCCTTCTCCTCCATTTTCCTGGGTCTTTGGGCATGCACGCACATGCACTGTGTATGTTTCAAGCTGCTGAGTCAGGACTTAATTACATGTTGGTAGGGTTGACTTGAATCTTCTCTTGAGAGCCACTGTCTACATGAATCTAAGTCATTTCTGTTGTAATTGCCTACAAAGACTCCTTACTCACCCAGCATCATTAGGTGGTCTCCTGTCCACTTTTCTCTGCCACCAGTCTTTGTCTAATCCCACCAGATCATGGGGACCAGAGAGACAGGAATACATGATGGAGCAGGTGCTACCTCAGCCAGTGATCCTATCTTTGGTTCTGAAAACTATTATTTTGAACATTTGTGGTTGTAATACATGGCCGGGTCTATCAAATATCTTCCTAGTACGCTGCATTTTTAGTAAAACAATAGAATCCACTTTATTTAATTTGGATTATGAAGCCTATCATTATAAAAGCAAGTAATTTAAGTGTCTTCACTTTAGAATGATTTATCTTTGTTTCCTTTTTCAACATAAGTCTCTGTTATTTCTACGATAGTGTTACACAGATTTTGAATACTTTTTTAATACATTTAAGGTCTATACCCCCACCCTTTTCTTTTATGACCTTTCTTTCTTTGGTTACTGGATTCTTCATTTTATTTTATTTGCTTTTTAGATGCTTGCACACTGCACCTCCAAAGGTTGTTAGCATTTGTCAGCTCTCAGAATGACAGTTCTATTCACTATAGGAGACAAGTCATTTTCTTCCTGAAGAAAGAGGAAGCTAATCTCCTCCCACAGTAACATGTTTTGAGAAACATAATGCAGTGGGAAATGTACCAATTATTTTGCTGCAAATTGTCTCCCTTCCGTTAGAAAGACAATCATATCAACATTTTCAAACTATTTTTTTTTCAGTTTTATAACACAACTTGCCTCCCGCAAAGTTGAACTTGATGTTAAAGAAAATGAATGAACGGTCTATGAACTATATGAGTGATAATGTATTGCTGTGTGGTTCTGGGCAGCTATCATTTGAGATTTCATTCCTGTTGATAGCTTCTATCCAAGCCCGTTAGCAAGAACATTTGTTTTCTATCATCCAGGGGTAGGAGCAGGGAAGATGGTGGGATCAGATACTTATTCTTCATGAATTCAGCAATGAGACAGAGGGTGTTAGTTATCTATCTGCTTTCCTCTGACCTCTTTAAGGATCACAGGGCAGTAGGAAAGGGATAATTTGGGGAGTCCATGTGTGAACTCGTTTGTGTACAGCTTTAGATTGAGAGTCTGATCAGAGTTCAAATGTGGACTCCTGTGTATACTGACTCTGTGGCCTTGGACAAATTCCCACCCTCTCCTAGGTGTACTTTGTTCATCTGTGAAATGCAAAATAATAATAGGACCATCCCTGAGCATGTGTGGGAAGACTGGGGGCCCAGTGTGCTCGACACAGTACTCAACATTCCACAAATAGAAACATGCTGGTTGCTATGATTGTAACCCTACTCTTAGCCACAAATTTAAGTTGAATGACTACAAATGATTATAACCTCTTTTAAGGTGAGATTAGCACTGCATAAAATCCCTTTGGCATTTTTATTCTCAATAGAGTATACCCATGCTGTAAACATGTTCTATATATGTGAAAGCACAATCCCTAATACAAGAAAGTGTCTAGTGTATGTTGTTTCCCTACTGTTGGTCTGTATGGTGTGCTGTAACAGAGTACCATAGGCTGGGGGGCTTAAAAACAACAGGAATGTATTTCTTACAGGACTGGATGCTGAGAAATCCAAGATCAAGGGGCTGGAAGGTGTGACATCTGGTGAGGTCCCCCTTCCTGATAGGAGGAGTGAAGGATATCACCAGCATGTCTTTCATAAGGGCATTTATTGACTCATGAGAAATCTGCTTTTGTGATCAATCACTTACAAATGACCTGTCTCTTAATAACATCACTTTGGGGGTTAGTATTTAAGCATATGGATTTTGGGCGAGATAAACATTCAGCTCATAGCACCTACTGCACTTGAGGACAGGTTCATCTAAGTTAATAAAAAGTTTGGCTATTTCAGAATAAATATAGAGATAATACAGTGGATGAAAGACAGTCTTTTTAAGAAGGATGCTGGAAAAACTGAATAGCCATATACAAACCAAACAACCAAAAGAATCTAGACACAGATCTTGCACCCTTTACAAAAATTAACTCAAAATAGGTCACCTAAGTATAAAATGCAAAATTAAAAAACTAGAATGTAACATAGCAGAAAATCTAGATGACCTTGGGTTTGGCGATGACTTTTTAGATATAATACCAAAGTCACAGTTCATGAAAGAATTGATAAACTGGACTTCATTAAGGTAAAAAATTTATGCTTTGTGTAAGACATTTTCTTCCTTCCTTCCTTCCTTCCTTCCTTCCTTCCTTCCTTCCTTCCTTCCTTCCTTCCTTCCTTCCTTCCTTCCTTCCTTCTTTTTTAGTTTGCTATAGGGCACGTGTAATTGCTGGAAAGAGACAGAGAGGGAAAGTAAGAAATCACTGCCCAAGGAGATGGCAATGCCACAATCCCTTCTTCTCCATTCCCCTCTAGGGATTTTGGACTGGCACACATACATGCCTGAGTGTTTTTAAGCTGCTGAGACTGGAATTGGAACCATGCTGGCCATGTGGGATCTGGGTGCTTTAACCACCATACCACCTGGCCAGCTTTGTGAAAGACACTTTAAAGAGAATAAAACAACAAACCATTGACTGGGAGAGGATATTTGCAAAAGACATATCTGATGAAGGACTGGTATCCAAAATAAGCAAACAAACAAAGAAACCTTAAAACTGAACAGTAAAAAAATACAAACTAATTTAGAAAATGGGCCAAGGACCATCACAGATACCTCACTAAAGAAGATAGAAAAAGACCGTAAAGAAGCACATGAAAAGGTGCCCCACATCATACGTCATCAGGGAAATACAAACTGAAGCAATGATGAGATGGTACTGCACACCCATTAGAATAGTCCACCACTAAAGGCTGCTGAGAGTATGGAGCAAAAACACTCATTCATTGCTGGTGAGATTGCAAAAACAATACAGCTACTATGTGAGACGCTGAAGTGGGTTCTCACAAAAATAAACGTAACCCCTATCCGACCATCCAGCAATACGCGCTCCTTGGTATTTGCCCATAAGAACTTAAAACTAATGTTTGCACAAAACTGCATGTGAATATGTACACATCTTTATTTATAACTGCACAAACTTGGAAGCATAAGGAAATCCTTTAGTTGGTGATAAATATTTCATTGCTTGTACTTCCAAGTACAGTGCTAAAAAGAAATGAGTTACCGAAACATGAAAAAAGACATGGAGGAAATTTAAATGCCTATTACTAAGTGAAAGAAGCCAATCTGAAAAAGCGACATACTATGATTACAACTACATGACATTCCAGAAAAGGCAAAGCAATGAAAAGATCATTAGTTGCCAGGGACTGGGAGAGGAGTCAGGAATGAACAGACAGAACATAGAGGATTTTGTAGGACACTGAAAATATTCCATATGATACTATAATGATGCCTAGGTGTTTTTATATAGTTGTCCAAACACACACACACAAATGTATATAAAACGTTAGTCCTAATGGAAACTATGGACTTAGAGTAATCATGTGTCAATGTGTGTTAGGGAACAGCAGAAATGCCATGTTTCTAGAACACCTTGGATTTATAAACTCTGAATGAATAACTGGAGGGGACATGGCAAAAATGCCTGACCTCTTGCCTTCTTGCTTGAAAATGAGAGACCATTAGATGGGTGTGTGTGATCTGATAAATGTGATCTTCAAATTCCAAGGTGTGCAGTCCAGTCTCTGGTGTCATTTAGCCATACCCCCTTATCGATACTGAAACCTCCCGGTTTTAGGAATTACCTTTATCTTTCTAATCCTTTAAGAATCAACTTTCTCTAAAAATAACTTTCCTTCTTCCTTTGCCCTAATAAATATGGAGGATGAGAGAGGCTTAGCAGGCGCATCCCTGGTTTGGCCTCTTCCTTTCCCTCTTGACTTGAGTAGTTCTTCCATGTGCACTTCAGGTGACTCTGCCAGGACAGAAGAGTCACAAACATGTGTCTTTCGATTGTAATGAATATCCCATTCCAGTGGGGGTGTTGATAAAGGGGAAGCTCTGCCTGTGTGAGGCCAGAGGGTATAAGAGAGATCTCTGTACTTTCTTTTCTTTTGTTTTGTTTTGTTTTTTTTTTTTTTGGAGAGATTTTTGCTATAGGGAGTGTGCGTTCTCCAGAAAGACAGAGAGAGAGAGATAGAAAGCGAGAAATCACCCTCTGGGGGGATGGCCACGCCACAATCCCTTCTCCTCCATTCTTCTCTTGGGATCTTGGGCACGCAAGCACACACTCTGGGTGTGAGTTTAAGCCACCTAATCTGGGACTTGAACTGCAGTTGCTCACATGGAGTCCAGCGACGAAGCCATTATGCTATCTGCTGGCCCCAATTGTTCTATAAATTTAAAACTATTCTAAAAAACTGTATCTACTAAGAATATAGACTTGTTGGGGACCAGCAGGTGGAGAGGTGATTAAGGGCACTGGATTCCCATATGACTGATCGCAGTTTGAGTCCCAGACCTGGTGGCTTGCTTTCTCATTCACTCACTCTCTTTCTTTGTCCCTCTCTGGTCAAATTTAAATAAATAAAGAGAAGGAAGGAAGGAAAAAAGAAAAAAATTTAAAAAATAGAATTGTTTTCAAATTCAGATTAGTAATTTAGCTTAGTAGCTGAAAAGTATTTGTTCTACAGGGCCTGCTTCAACAATTAGAGAAGGTCTTAAGAAATTCTAGAGACTGAGGAGTCCTTTGTGTTTTGTCTAATTCATGGAGTTTTATAATTGAGGAAACTGAGACCTAGAGAATTTAATTTTTTTCCAGATTGTATAATTTATTATTCACAGAGTGAAGTATAAATTCACATTTTTAAGAGAAATTTTTTGTGATAGGGTACACGCACTCACCAGAGAGCCAGAGAGATAGACAGCAAGAAATCACCCCCGGCCCCTTGCCCCCAGGCAGATGACCATGCCGCAATCCCTTCTCTTCCATTCTCCTATCAGGATCTTGCATCTGGTGTGAGTTAATTCCCTGGTCCTGGACTCAAACCTTGATCAACTATGTGGGAGTCTAGTGATGTAATCATTATGTCTTCTGCTGGTCCCAAACTCACATTTCTTACAGTTTAGGTGAACACTTGTTATCTTTACATCTGTCATTGGCTCTCTTGTAATTTTAGCATCATTTTTATACACATATTTATATCAAGGGCTTCATAAATACAAAAATAAGTTATCCACCCTCTCTGCAATTACTGTTTGCAATATTAATTTGCTTTAGGATTCCTTGTTTAGTAAAGTTTCAGACAAAGAGTTATCAAGTTGGAATTAGTGTCATCCAAATGACATCTATTTTAATGGTATCTGTAAACTCCTTGTGTTTTGGATGGTTTTTAGCAGGAAACATTTTGTTTGCATATGTATGCATTTTCCCCCATCTTGAAAAGATAAAAATTAAGCTTTTAAAAACTAATAACTCAAGGAGAAACCCAACCAGGTTTTAATTTGACAGTGTTAGTCACGTGCATGCCAGACTCACAGCTTGCACTTTCCCCCTTACTATGCAATTATCTGTAAATACTGTATGTGCTTGGCTAAAATGCTAGGAAGTCTACAATTATATTAATGTAACTCCTTAATTGCATATAATGGGATTTCAGGCTACTGCAACCTATCGCATTTATCATATTCCTAATAAAATTACTCAGTTTTTGTCTAAGGCTTTTTTATTTACTCTTCATTTAATTTAGAGGAACTCTAAAAAAATAATTTAATTCTAGAGAAATTAAATCATTTGAAATGAAGGAGAAAAATATGAAATCCAGGTTAAGAGCCGTATTCACTTCAGAGGCAGTTACCAAAACCCCCAGTCTTGTTGATGAGACACTTGTGCTCCAGGCAGCAGACGTTAACAAGTGAGTCATACTAGGACTTTTTGCTTATAAGATCCCTAGCTGTCCTTTGGGGAGGCATATAAATGTTCATAACCCCTTTGAAGTCTAAACCAGGTATCCCTCGATATATAGAGTAGATGTATTCTGCTCCAAAAGTTAGCTGCCTTTAAGGCAAATTTTTTTCCCAGCAGTCCCATTTGCAATGACAGCCATTAAGAAATCCAACTGGCATTTCAAGACAAAAGAATCTCAAGTATATATATATACTTTTGAAATCCAAATAAGGGAAAGATGTTGGTTTATAAGAAAAGGTTAAGAGTATTTTTAAAAAATAACTGAAAAATACCCATGCTGACCCTCTAAATACCAAATTGTATTTAAACCCAAAGTGGAGAAAAGGAAGAGTCACCCCTAGGGATTAAGAATGAATGGAGGGTGGCAGAATTCACTCCAGGGTCACATACTGTGAGGGGTGGGCACCAAGCGACATAGTGGCTTGGCTGTTCTTGTCCATTCACTCTCATCCCCTCTCTCTCTGAGTCTCTCGAACCTCATTGCTGCTGTTACTGTTTCGCTCAAAGCTTCCCTTCTGGTTAACTCAGCTCCAAGGCTGAATCAACCTCTTGCTATTGTCAGGCTGGAGACCCTGGTACAGGTGTGAGAGCAGTCAAAACTGTACTTCTTCCTGCTTCTGGAGAAAGCATGGCACAGAAATGGCAGGGTAGGCACAGGCATGCAGCTTTTAGCCCTCCTGGTTTCATCATGCTTCCGAATCATCTCTCCAGGATGAAGGTTAACCTCTGGCTGCTACTTGGTCTTATTGAAACCACTTTCTAACCCCTTGCCCCCAGGTCCTGAGAGTTTCAACGCTCCCTTGGACTGCAAAGTTGAAGACGTAGTGTCTTGTTCTAGTAGTCTAGGTTTCCCAGAGAACATCTGGCCATGGATGCTGTGGTCTAAGGGATACCGAGAAAAGGGTGGGGTAGAGGAAGAGATGGAAATACCTTGAGAAGTGGAGGATAGATAATCACCTAGAGACATTTGAAGAGAGACAATTCCTAGTCAGGTTGTGGTTCATCCAACTGCATGGGGTTGCAAGCCCAGACAAGTGAGTTAGAATTGGGACTAGCAGTTAGCGTAATGGCTATGTTGCTGGACTCCCATGTAGCCGACCGTGGTTCAAGTCCTGGAACTGGTGGCTTACACTCACGCCGGGTATGTGTGTGTGCTTGCCCAAGATTCTGAGAGGAGAATGGAGGAGAAGAGATTGTTGCATGGTCATGCCCCCTGTGGGGGGTGATTTCTCGCTTCCTTTCTCTCTGTCTGTCTCTCTCTTTCTGGTGAGTGCACACGCCCTATAGCAAAACCCTCTCCAAAAAACCCCCACAAAAAACAGAAAAAACAAGTGAGTTAGAATTCAAATCCCAGAACCGATATGTGATGAGGTATATTGTACACCATGTCAATGTTGTTAATAAAATTATATTGTAAACTTAAATGTATATATGTTTATACATATATACATACACACACACACCCACACACACACATATATATGTGTGTGTGTGTATATATAATATATATATATTATATATAAAGAAGACCTTTGGCAAGTTATATATGCCTCAGTTTCATAATCTGACAAATGGAGGCAACAACCCTGATAGGGTTGCGATGAGGCATTATGAAGGAGCAGAGAACAAATGCTAATACAGGGGCCAGTGGCATGGTGTTTAAAGGCACTGGACTCCCACATGACTGACTGTAGTTTGAGTCCCAGACCTGGTGGCTTGCCTTTTCATTTCCCCTCCCCCCCAGTCAAATTAAATAATAATAATAATAAATAAATAAAGTTAAATAACATAATTCTAAAAAAATGCTAATATATGTAGGCTATTACTGTCATCAGTCCTAAGGTATAATGCCCAGTTCACCTTTCCTTATTAAGTGCCTTGCAGTAATTTGGGGTCAAAATATTGTATATCTTTGGATAGTTTTGGATTTTTAAGGAATGTAGGGTGCGTCTGTTTCTTGCTATGTATATAATGTCACTGTGAAATGCCGTTTGTCAGGTTGCTCTGTCTCAAGAAATATTTGTCCTATATGCAATATATATCTACCATATCTGAGGGTGGGAAGGTCCTGGACACTAGAAACTTTAAATTGTAGCATCTCTGATGACAAAAGACCTCAAGGCTTTTTCTTCTTGAACTGTGTATGTGTATTTTTTATGAACCAAATACTTCCCTGCATGATTGTTTTTTGGAGGGTAATACCTTAGTCTTCATATCCAGCTCCTCAGTCCCTAATTCTAAGTACTAAATATGATATTGAGTAGTGTTACGTGAAGGTCAGACAGTGAGAGGCCTAAGTTTTATATTTATTTTGCCAAGAAGCATCATTCAGGTCTTATTGGTGAACGTAAGGATGATGGAATAGGTGTTAGAAGAATTTCTTCCTTTGCAGTTCCTCTTACTCTTTGCCTCTTGTGGTGATTTATCTTGCTGGTTAGACAAATGAAAGAAATACCAAAGGTTGGAGTAATTTTTTTTTTCTTTTTTTTTTTGCTCAGTCTAATGGAATTATGGTTTTGGAAATGTCGAAATTGGGTGTGATGTGTGGAGGAATAGTGCTTTGTGGCTGCCTGGAGAGTGTGAGAATGTTTGGGGCCAGAGCGTTATTTGCTAGCCTGCCTGCCTGCTTGACCTGATGCGTTGGCATCTGAGAGAAATGAATCTCAGGAGAGAATTTATTTGGGTCACCATAGCAACAGGAGGGGGGGGTTGCAACGATCAGTCCGGAAAGCCTGGAAAGAAAGCACAGAGTGAGTATGGCAACTGCAATACCTCCTTCTCTGAGTTTAAATGTTTCAGGGAAAGTCTAATGTTTAACTTTTTCAGTGGCATTCAAACTTTTCCTTGGCCATTGGTGGTTAATGTGGCATGACTCAGACTTTGATGTCTGATGTCTTTTTAAGAAGTTAGATTCCTACAGGAATTCAGTGACTATAACATTTTGAGTCATAATACTCTTGTGGCAGTCTAGCAGGAATAAACTCTCTCTTTTTTTTTTTTTAATTATCTTGTTCTATCTTTTTGGTTTCTGACTAATAAAAAAAAAAAATGTTCTTTTTACCGATGTGTACTAACACCAGGTGCCCTTCTTTATCATTCCATTACTGAGCCGAACATTTTAAATGTCATTTAGAAGAACATTATATTGAGCTGCTCACAAAGAAATGCCTTTCATGTTGGGATTCAATATGGGAATTTAATTCAGTCTTGTACCGAGATACTGGAAAGATTAACAGATTATGGGATGAGGATGGAAATTTAAATGACAGATCAAAGAGAATTGAGTAGCCTGTCATCTTGACTTCCCCAACCAAGAGACAGATGAGTAAAATAAAGCACATGTGTTGGAAAATGAGCAGGTATAAAAGCAAGTTACATGTGTTTCTTTGAAATCACACTAGAAGTCAGGCATTAACATCTGTAGATACATGGAAACCTGAAAAACAGGATTTCCAAGACAACTGTCCTCTCCCATCTATGAGTTTTATCTTTACCCTGTCCCAGGCCCAGCCTTTTCCACACCCATTTCTCTGCTTCATTGTCTTTAGGCCCCAAAAAGTGTGACCAGCTGTCTCAATTTGCCGGGGACTGCTGCTGAAAGTTCAGACAAGTTGATACCTCTAGCACCGAGTGGTTTTTGCACAGTCCTTCCTACTTTCTAACTTCTACTTACCATCACCAGTCTGTTCTCTGCTACTTTATGATTTGCAAATGTAGCATGCCCTGTCTAATATTTTAGCTACTAACCATATGTGGTTATTTAAAGTAATCAAAATTAATTAAAATTAAAAATTCAGTTTTTTGCTCCTTCTAGCTAAGTACTCAGTAGCTACATGTGGCTGGTATCTACCCTATTGCAGATACAGGGCATTTCTAGGATCTCAGAAAGTTCTAGAGAATAGTGTGGTTGATATAACAAAGCTACTGAGTGTAGGGGTTTATGGCTTGGATATAATGCTAGCTAGAAACATAAAATACTGAAAGAACCAGATAACTCTTGGGTTATATTTTCCTTGAATTTTTCCTTATGCCAACTAAGGAAGAGGTAAGAAGGCTATCTGTCACCCTTATTGGGTCATTCATCAAACAGGTATTGAGCACCTATGTTGGGAATATCCTGATGAATTATGGTGTCAGCCTTCAGGAAATTTAAGGTATAAATGTAAGAAGAAGAGTTGTGATAGCTATAATATAATAAAATTCTTCATGAGTTACTTAGGAGGGGTTGATTAGCAATTGATGTTGGTGGTCAGAAGGGCTTTGTAGAGGAGATGATGGTGGAGCGGGAACTGTCAAAGCAGAGAGAACCATGTGTGGGTAGGAACAAAGATCTTGGAGCTAGACTGTATAGGTTCAAATTTTACTTCCTTTCTCCTCCCCCATCTTAACGGCTGTGTGACCTTGGATGAATTTCCTAACTGCTCTATAGCTAGGTTTCCTCTTCCACAAAATGAGGAGGATAATAGTTCCTGCCTCACAGGATTGTTGTAATGATTAAATGAGTCAGTGCTCATAAAGTTTATTAAATAAGACCTGGCACACAGTAGGAGCTGTATAACCATTAGTTTGATACAATAAACAAGAAGGAAGGATGAATGATACAGAGACTGAAAAGCACAGAGAATACCACAGCATGGCGTGATTAGAGAACCATAGGCTAGAACTGTAGAAGTTAAAATGGTGGTGGTTGGGGCCAGCAGGTGGCATGGTGATTAGAATGTTAGACTCCCACATAGCTGACTGCAGTTCAAGTCTCGAAACTGGTGGCTTGCTTTCTCACTTTCCCTCTGTCTCTCTCTGGTGAGCATATGTGCCCTGTAGCAAACTTAAAAATAATACTACTAAATAAAGTAAAATAAATCTTTAAAATGGTGGTGATGGGTGCTGGTGATACTGAAGATAGGGATAACCATTTGGGTGGGAGAGAGAGAAGAAGCAGTTCAGGGAAGGTGGAGTAGAGAGATGATCAGAACATTATTTTCTAAGTGATGGGAAGTTGTTAAAAGTTTTGAAACAGACACAGGGGAGATTAGACATAATTTAAGTCTCTTCACAATCTACATCATGTATAGTGATGGAATGTATTATTAATAATAATAAATAAATTTAAAAAATCTGCCCATTATCTAAACCATCACCTAAGTTTGAGATAAATAAAGTCATTTAAAGAAATTTTTAAAAGACATGTATTTGGAAAAGGTCCCAACTTGATGTATAAGAAGGTGCATTTCAGAGTACTGGCAGCATCTGAAATGTGAGGAGTTCTGGAAGGGGACCGTGGATTTCAGAGCTGCTCAAGAGGCTTTACAAAAATAAATAATATTGGGGGCTAAATAGAATGAACAATAAGTGAAAATCTCGAAACTGGTGGCTTGCTTTCTCACTTTCCCTCTGTCTCTCTCTGGTGAGCATATGTGCCCTGTAGCAAACTTAAAAATAATACTACTAAATAAAGTAAAATAAATCTTTAAAATGGTGGTGATGGGTGCTGGTGATACTGAAGATAGGGATAACCATTTGGGTGGGAGAGAGAGAAGAAGCAGTTCAGGGAAGGTGGAGTAGAGAGATGATCAGAACATTATTTTCTAAGTGATGGGAAGTTGTTAAAAGTTTTGAAACAGACACAGGGGAGATTAGACATAATTTAAGTCTCTTCACAATCTACATCATGTATAGTGATGGAATGTATTATTAATAATAATAAATAAATTTAAAAAATCTGCCCATTATCTAAACCATCACCTAAGTTTGAGATAAATAAAGTCATTTAAAGAAATTTTTAAAAGACATGTATTTGGAAAAGGTCCCAACTTGATGTATAAGAAGGTGCATTTCAGAGTACTGGCAGCATCTGAAATGTGAGGAGTTCTGGAAGGGGACCGTGGATTTCAGAGCTGCTCAAGAGGCTTTACAAAAATAAATAATATTGGGGGCTAAATAGAATGAACAATAAGTGAAAAGGAGAGGTCCTGTGTAACTGATAATATATTAGTTAACCCAGCATACTCAAAACAAATATGTGGTTGACTTTTAGAGCTGATTTCAAAGCCAGAACTCCCTGCCTCTAGATGCTGTCACATGGATATGCTATTATTCTTTTTAAAAATCTATTGCAAACTCATACATAGAACTCTGATTCTTATTTTTTTTTTCTAAAGAAAATGTTGCTATGATATGGAGAAAGAAAAAAAGGGAAATTTGAGGATAGAACGTGGCAGAAAGTTTAACATCATTCTGTTATTCTAAGTTATTGCTTTGTCTTTGGAAAAGTAATAAAAGCTTATTTCCTTTATAACTTCATCTGTGTACTCAGGGCTGTCACATTAACCCCACATTAGTATTAGATTTTAATAAAGGACAACACAGCAGGAAGAAAGATGTTTGCGAGATCTAGAGAGTGGGCCATATAATTTAGTTTGGGGAGGGTTTCTAATATTACTTTTATTTTTTCATTGCCTCGAAAATAATACTTGACTTTGTCAAATAATGGCAATGGAAAACAAAGGCAATGTTTAAATAGTACTTGGAAGGTGTTTCTGAACAACATAAGCAGAGACTTTACCGGGCTCTTCACTGTTTTACTTTACTGGTTGGCTTCTCGGTAGTGTTCTGTAGCCAAGGGGGAGTTGAATTCCTTGATTAGGGTAGAGTCCCTCAGGTTCATGTCTGGGCTGTTGAGAACACAGATGTGAGGATATCTTCTCTGTGTGCTCCTTTCCTTTCCTCTTACCCTCCTTACTCGACGTGTCACATGATGACATTACATGACTTCTTGAGATGTCTGAGCCTCCCATGGCAGTGAGCTTTTGGTCCTAACCCAGCTTCCTTTTCCTGCTCTTTAAGCTGAATGACATCCTTACAACCTCCTGAGCAGTTCTTTCCTCATAACCCCTTCCTCCTGTGGGCCTCAGGTTTCTTATTCTAGGCGATTCAAACCCAGATGTTGCCATGCATCATTATTTTCCATCTTTTACCTTGGGTGTGAGCATGCTGCTCCCAAGACCATTAGTGTTTTTTATTTCCCTTCTTCGTTCTGTCTCTTGGCTCCTGAGGAAGATTGGAAAAGAAGGGCGAGGCATGAAGCTGCCTGTTCATATCTCCTACAAGACTTATGGGAATATGGGAGAGGCTGACAACATCGGGTGAATTAAGCACTGGCCTGCATCGGCTTATTGTTAATGGCTTCAGGTATCTGTGTCATGTCTGCTGGAGTTGTTTTGGCATTTTTCTAGCAATATTTTTCTTGACTCTCAAGTGAAGTTCATCATTTGTAGTCTCTTTCCTATGGCTGACTCTTGGAGTCTAAATTAGTTATCAAAATATGACATTAATGCATAACATTCATGTTGCTTCCTATATGTCAGACACTGTGCTGAGTACTTTATATTCATTCTGTCTTTTAGTCTTTAAGGAAGTCTGTACGATTATTATGTGTAGCTTATAGGTAAGGAAATGAGTTCAGACAGGTTGAAAGGCTTGTACAAAGTCTCAAAGTCAAACGTGGAGGGCGGGCCAGGTGGCTGTGCAGAGATAATGCTGAAACCCACACAGGAAAGGTGCTAGGTTTATGTCCTGGGGCCTCACTGGCATGATAGGTGTGCTTGTGCCCATGATCCAGACTGGCTGAAACTGGGGGTTGGTCATGGAAGGAAAACCCTTTTGGGACTATCTGTCTTCTGTCTTTCTCATGTAAGAAATAAATAAATAAGCTTAAAGGAAAAAGTGGAGGAGCTGTGATTTTGATCTGGGTGTTCTGGCTCTAGAATCCATGCCCCTAACCAGTACATTATAAGAATTTCTTTCCCAGGACCAGCAGGTGGCATAATGGTTACATCACTGGACTCCCATGTAGTCGACTGTGGTTTGAGTCCCAGATCCAGTGACTTAAAAGTCATGCTGGGTGTGTATGTGTGCATATCTAAAATCTTGAGAGGAGAATGGAGGAGAAGGGGTTGCAATAATGTGGCCATCTCCCCTGGGGGTGATTTCTTGCTTTCTATTCCTCTGTCTCTTTCTGTCTCTCTGGTGAGCACACATGCCCTAAAGCAAAAATCTCTCTCAAAAACAAACAAAAAAAGAATCTTTTTCCTTACCATCTACCACCCTTCGCACATACACCAGGCTTTGCTAGGCAATACCACATCTAGTAAGGAAGTCTGCAGAGAATCCCCTTAGTATGCAGGATTTTATAGCTATTAGACCATTTTTGCTATTTGGCACAATGGACAAGCAAATCTCACCATTCAGTGGCTCCCGAAGTATTCCTCAGCAACTTAAAGAACACTTAGGTGCCACAACCCGGCACCTAAGTGTTGAGTTTCCACAAGAGAACTTTTTCTCTCTCTTTCTCTTTCTCTCTCTCTCTCTTTCTCTCTCTCCCTTTTGTTATAGGATGTATGTGCTTGCTAGAGAAAGACAGAGAAAGATAGAAGGAAAGTGAGAAATCACCCCTCAGGGGAATGGCAATGCCACAATCCCTCCTCCTCCAATTTCCTCTTGAGATTTTGGGCATGTACACACATGCACCCAGTGGGTTTCTGTTTGTTTGTTTGTTTGTTTTTTAAGGGATATTTTTGTTATAGGGTACATGAGCTCACTAGAAAGACAGAGAGACAGAGAGTGAGAAATCACCTCCCCACTCAGGGAAGATGGCCACATTGCAATCCCTTCTCTTCTATCCTCCTCTCAAAAACTTAGGTGCGCATGCGTGTACACACACACACACACACGCCTGGCATGAGTTTTAAGCTGCTGGGTCTGAGACTCAAACCGCAGTCAACCACGTGGGAGTCCAGTGACAAAACTATTATGCTATGTGCTTGTCCCCACCCAATGTGTTTTTTTAAGCCTCTGGATACAGGACTTGAATCGCATCATCAGCCCTGTGAGATCCAGTCACTTTAACCTCTACTCTGTCTGCTGGTACTTTCTTTTTCTAAAACATTTTGATAGTGGTAGCTCAAACAGTGGAAAGCAAGACATGATTTTTATAGTTCTTATTTTTATAGATTGGAAAAGGGATCCAAAAAAGTTAAGGAACACCCCCCCCAAAAAAAAACACACACACACAAAACATATGGAGCTGCAAGTCTTTGGAGGGGCAGAAAAAGTGGGGAAAAGATAAAGAGATCCCAACTTTCTTTCAAAGTCCAGTAAGTTCATGGCTTCTAGGATTTCTTTTTTTTCTTTTTTTTTTTTTTTCTTTTGTGCTTCTTCAGTGTAAATAATGCCCCTCCAAGTGTCTGAGCTGACCTCTCATTTTTCCCTGGGCGAGCCAATACCACTGTAGCAAAAAGTTTTCATGTGGCCCAAGTTGGCTGATTCGTTTAATAACTGCCTTTGTTGTGCTTTTTCCACTCAGGAAGGACTCTGGCTTTCTCTTCTGCTTACTCGATCACACTGCCTGCTTGCTGCTGTGAAAGGCCACAGAGTATTTTTATTCTGGTCATCCTCTCATTACCCTCGTATAAAGTAGCCACAGGCAGAGTGTAGGTAGCATTTATAGTGGTTTTCAGTAGAGTTGGCATTCCTTTCTGTTTTTCCAAAACACAGCTAAGAAAAATCTCCTGGTAGTCAGAGAGAATGGACGTTGCTCACCCATGGGTCAAATCCTATTACAAAGAATGCTGCTAGTGCCGACATCTCTGTATGATGAAAAGGGATTTGGGCCATAGCACCCATCTTTCAGAAAGCAACATGAGCCCCATTTACGCCTTCCAGCCACTGTTTCATCTCCTTCCTTTCATCTTAATCACTTCTGGACCACTATTCCGTCTCACTTTGTGAAATTCCCCAGACCCCTTTCAGAATAGCTCTTATTTCTCCAAATTATACAGAGTCACACAGAGCCTGCCCCCTATACCGAGCTTGCTGAAAGCTTGCTCGCTGTCTGCTCCTAAAGCTGCTTCTCAGCTACCGCAAGGCTTCTGGAGCTGCGACTTGCACCTTTATTCTTAACTAGCCTGCCAGCCCCCTGCAGGCCCCATACAATGCCTGGTACAGTGGGCACACAGGGACAGTCACCCACTCTGACTCAGGCCTCTGAGAAGTCGGCTGCCTGTTGCTTCTCTGACAACCCCTGTGAACCTCCCACTTCTCACTGCAATACTTTCTGGTGCTTTAGGCTGAGTTTTGAAACTTTCTGTCTCCATTGGTATTCTCTCCCTATATATATATATATATCACCTACATCTACTGGCTTTCTGTTTCATTTCTTTCAGTCTCTATGATTGACTCTACTCAATTCAGCCCCTGTGAAGTTCCTCGTCCCCAATCCCCACATGCCCTCCACACACAAGGACACTCGTAGACTAAGTACTCTTAGAGACTGCTCCCTCCAAAAGGGTTAGAAGTTTTCTTCCTTTTAGGCAGCTACATTGGAACAGATCAAGGGTTGTAGCCAGACAAACAACCCTTCATCTATTCCTCTTCCTCTGTTGAGTTGACAGATGCATAAAGCTGTCCTATTAATTCCAGATGGCTTTTGCCACCCAACCACATAGACCAAAGGTTTGCTTATTTTTCTTGGAAAGGGCCAGATAGCAAGTATTTCAGGTTTTGCAGGCTCTATGGTCTCTGTGGATATGAGAACAGCTGTAGGTAGGGACCAGCAGTTAGCGTAATGGCTATGTCACTGGGCTCCTACGTAGTCGACTATGGTTTGAGTCCCGGACCTGGTGGCTTAAAACTCATGCTGGGCGTGTGTGTGTGCGTGCCCAAGATACTGAGAGGAGAATGGAGGAGAAGGGATTGGGGCGTGGTCATCCCCCCTGGGGGGTGATTTCTCGCTTTCTGTCTCTCTGTCTTTCTCTGTCTGTCTGGTGATTGCATGCGCCCTATAGCAAAAACCTCTCCCCCCAAAAATAGAACAGCTATAGGCAATATGCAAATAATGGGCATGGCTGTGTTTCAATAACATTTTATTTACAAAAAAAAAAAAAAACAAACAAACAGTGGGCTAGATGGGTTGTGGGCCATAGTTTCTCAATCCTTGACCTAGACTGTATGTTATTTTTAGTCTGTAATCTTTGAACCAGTAAAGTGGGATTCCCAGTGTAATTTCTGTGATCAGATCTAGGTCAAACTGCTACGGTTTGTCTGTAGCAGCGCTAGCTGAACCCTCTTGAAACCTCTCTTTTGCTCTAGTTGAAACTTGGGTTCCACTTTCTGACTTCTTTTATTTTTTTTTTTTTTTTCAAATCTATTGACTTCATTCGTTCCAGAGTCTCCAATCTAGGAAAGTGACTTTGCTTGTTTCTTGAACTTGTTCTGTCATAACTATGCTGCTTTAGAGTCATCTCCTCAACTATAGGAGGCCTGAATCCAGATGTTTTGTTTTGTTTTAGTTTAGTTTAGTTTTTGTTTTCTTTTATTCCTTCTAGTTAATTTCTATCAAAAAGATGGTTTATAAAATGGTGGGGGGAATGCATAGCTATGGTAAGACCTGCTGTCTAAAATATTCATGGGTCCAACTCCAATTATTTTGAACATGATTTCTTTTATAAGATTATTTTTTTTAACGTTTTCCATGAGTGAGAAAGATAGTCAGCACCCTGGATAGGGTCTTGATGCAGTGATCCACCGTCAGCCAGCTCTAGGTCATGGAGCAAAAGCACCTGCTGTACTCAGAGAAGTCTGGATGTGAGCCCAGAACCTTCCCAAGTGAGTCAGCCTAGTGGAGTGTCATATTTCACTGCCCTGCAGTCATCTGTTTCCCGTTCCCAATTCTTTTTTTTGGAGAGGCTTTTTGCTATAGAGCCCATGCGCTCGCCAGACAGACAGAGAGAGACAGAGAGACAGAAAGCAGGAAATCACCCCCCAGGGGGGATGGCCACGATGCAATCCCTTCTCCTCCATTCTCCTCTCGGGATCTTGGGTGGACACGCACGCACACATGCCCGGTGTGAGTTTAAGTCACCAGGTCCGGGGCTCAAACCGTGGTCGACTATGTGGGAGTCCAGCGACATAGCCATTACGCTAACTGCTGGTCACCCCATCCCCAATTCTTTAATTGCAAGTGACAGATCGTTACAAGTACTTTATTTATTTTGGAGAGGTTTTTGCTATAGGGCGCGTGCGCTTGCCAGAAAGACAGAGACAGAGAGACAGAAACTGAGAAATCACCCCCCCCCTGGGGCGGGGGCATGGCCATGCTGCAATCCCTTCTACTCCACTCTCCTCTCAGGATCCTGGGCATGCACCCACATGGGCCCAGCATCAGTTTAAACCACGGGGTCCAGGATTCAAACCGTGGTCACTACATGGGAGTCCAGCAACATAGCTATTATACCAACTGCTGGTCCCATTACAGGTGCTTTAAAGAAATATGGATTTATTACACAGTATTGGATAATGTACAGACTTTCCAGGCCCGGGAACCAAGTTCGTGTGTTACAGAGACAGAAATAATGCAATCAGGAGAGACCCTCCAAAGTAGTAAGGGACTTTTCCAGACAAGACCCCACCACTTACTCTGGATCTCTTCACTCCTCTAAGTTGGACGCATAGCCTCCTCTACCATGGCCCTCAAAGAACCAAAGGCCTGGCACTGTGCTTGGCAAAGAATCCCACCTCTCCACTTGCTGCCCACATCCACTTTTGCATAGTTATCTGCCTGGCAGGCCCTGGCCTACTCATAAAACCTGCACTGCAAAGGAATATAAAAACCAGAGCTCTCTAGCCACCGCAGGGCAGGAAGGAGTTAAGTGTGTAAATGGCAGCACCTGCAGTGACCATTTTCTTGCTAGAACCTCAAAGTGAATTGCTTTGAGTTTCCCTAAAAAACGGAGACAAAAGTATATGCCTCATGGTATTGGTAAGATAATGTTTGTAAAATACCTACACGTAATTAATGTGATCATTATATAATTACATAGTTTAAAATGTTCATTCTAATAGCCATTATATTATTATGAAAAGACATAAATGAACATTTTGAACTGTGTAATTATATAATGATCACGTTAAGGGAATTTTTTAAAAAACATGTTTTAAAATATGCAGAAATAATAAGCATGGGACAAGCTTCTCACCTCGATAATTTGTGTTCTGACTCGCTGACATTCTGGCCTTTGGTCAGTTTCAACTAATCTGAAAATGCTCTTAGCCCATGCATGTTTATTGCATCCAGTACCTCCAGTTGAATTTCCAACTCTCAAATACTTCCATCCAGTTGAATTTCCAACTGTCAGCTATTTTCATATCTTTTTATTCATAAAGCATGTTTTCTGCTCATAAAGTTATATATCATCCCTGTTGGAAAAATGGAGAATATAGTAATATATAAAGGAGAAGGTAAAAGTCACAGTTGATCCTTTATGCTCACTCTTGACTTAATGCTCAACTTACGAGGTATTCATGATAGCCAATTCAGATGTTCGTTGCTTGAGGGCAACCCATTTTCTGGGACCCCTTCCTTCCTGGGAGCCCTGTTTTTCCTTCCCTCTCCTTTAAAAAACTCCCCACTTTGTTTATAAGTTCCCCTCTTTGCTAATAAGAAAAAAGAAAAAAAAAAGATGTTCATTGCTTGACGTTAATGGATTGCAGTTCAAGTTCAATAAAAATTTGAGCACAAGCAACTATGTTTGGTGCTTCTCATTCACATTCAGGAAGAGCTATAACTGTTACCCTCATTTTACAGTAACCAGAGGTGACCAGTGTGTGAGTTGAATGGTCAAGTTTGACCTTGGGTGTTTAGACCTCAAGTCCAGCTTTCTTTCCATTATTCTACATGTCTGTTTTTATGAACTGTCTTGTCCTGTGTCAGTCAGTAACATACAGGCAACAATTTCGGCACATACTTACCTATTATACTCTGAAGGGGGAGCATTCTCATTTGCTCTAACAAAAAGTCAACTAGTATCGCCCTCTCTGCTCAGGAAAGACAGTGTCTTGCCAAAGATTGTGCCAGTTAGTTTTTCAGAAATAAGTTTGGAAAGATGACATAAGGAATTGAAAGCACAAGAGGTGGTTTAGTACAGTACAGTCACGAAAGTAGAAAGTTTGGTGTTAGCACATGCTAGCGTCTTAGCACATGCTAGCATCTCAAATATAGCGCATTAAATTTATATCACAAAAGTATTTGACCTAGGAACAAATACATTCTTTTTTTTTTTTGATTGTTAGAGGATATATACCCTTGCTTCTGAGAGACACAGAGAGAGGGAGGGAGTTGAGAGGGAGAGAAAGTATTCCCTAATGGGGGATAGTCATGCTGTGAAAACTTATCCTCCATTTCTCCATCCTGCAGGGATTTGGAGCACATATGCACACATGCCCAGCGTGTTTTCAAGCTACCAGTGCCAAGATTCAAACAGCGGTCAGCCACAGGGGATATGTTCCCTGAACGACTAGGCTATGGGGCCAGCTGACAAACGTGTTTCTAAACTGTTTACGGGTGATTAGAAAGTTATTTCCTCATTTATTGATTGATTGAAATAAAAGAAATGAGTATCACGTAGTTGAAATTCATTTGACTAAATTTTTAAACAATGCTTTAAAATATACTCTGGTGTAACATTTGAGATGGGAAGTTAAAGTAAAATAAACCTTGGATACGTACAAGGCACACCCCTATCCCCTTCTGGTGTGTGCTCTGGGGTCTGCATCAGTGCAGGATATTCTCTGAAGTGCCTTAGCTCTGGGTGGAACTTACTTTACGCGATATGCTTCACTCCACGTAGACCTATTCTCAATTGATTCAATTTCACTACAGCTAAAACCAAAAATAGGAAGAAACAAATCATCGTGTGCAGCTGGTAGAAGAGAGTGGGCCTGATTCATTTCTAGGGACATTGGGTCCCACACAAAGGCTGTGGGAAGCAGAGAGGGTTCCATGAGGTCTGGCAGAGCTCACCACAGCCTACAATGCCTCCAGTCTGCCATCACTGGGGATGCGTCATGGGTAGAGAATGATGTGGGTGACTGATACCTGACCCAAGGCAACCAGAGCAGTGATCAACAGGCAACTCCATTGCGACATCTCCTTCTGAGTTCCAGGATGACTATTTGAGTCCCTGTGCCATGTGTGCTCAGACCTAGATTTTTCTGGGATGTCATTGTATTATCTTAGTCTTTCTATAGAGACTGTTCTCATGAAAAGGCAAGTCCTCAATTCAGGAAACGAAATGCCATATATTTCAACATATCTTTCTTGTTGTAGACACATTTATTGTTTTCCGTGGAGTTTAATTGCTTTGTGCCTTAGCTAGGTTTATCCTCATTGCATTTCATAACATTTTAAAAAATTGGTCTCTCACAGGCTGAAAGACGGGAGGCAGTGAAAAGGTGTCATCTTGCTCCTCTCTCATGATCACCTTCTAGTCAACAGATGTCTCCAAAGACAGCTTCACTTTAAACACAGTTCTAGGGTTTCTTCAGTAGAAATCTCTCCAAGCTCAGCATCGGTTATCATGATCTATTTTAAATGCAAACCAACAGGGATATTTTCTTCCCTGACACTGTGTTTTACTTGTGTTGTTAAGAAATGATTACAGTTGTGAACATCTCTATATTGGCTTGATGGTAAAAATAGCAATTGAAGATGAAAACCAGGGGCAGCAGGTGATGTGGTAGTTAAGGTACTGGACTCCCACATGACCCATTGCAGTTTGAGTCCTGGACTTGATGGCTTGCTTTTTCACTTTTCCTCTGTCTTGCTCTCTGTCTCTGTTTCTCTCTAGGGAGTGCATGTACCTTACAGCAAATTTTAAAATAATAAGATATACAATTAAATAAATAAAAATGAAAATCTAGTTTTAATTCTTTAATTCTTGTAGAAAGTGTGAATTCTGAGTGGGAGCTTGGTTCTTTTCTCTGAGGTTAAATTTTGTCGTTAAAAATGTGTCATTGTGGGACCAGCAGATGGCATAATGATTATGTCACTGGACTCCCATCTGGTCAACCACTGTTTGAGTCCCAGATCCAGAGACTTAAAACTCAGGCTGGGTGCTTGTGTGTTGTGCCCAAAATCCTGAGAGGAGAATGGAGGAGAAGGGATTGCAGTGTGGCCATACCCACTGGAGAGACATTTCTCGCATTCTGTCTTTCGTCTCTCTGGTGAGCATACACACCCCATAGTAAAAACCTCTCAAAAAAAATTTGTCATTATAAAATACCTCTTGCATCCTGACTCTCTTAGAGTAGGCAGGTGGGCCAGCTCACATTCATCTCAAGAGCAGTGACTCTCACATTAGAATTTCCTGGAGCTGGCCAAGTAGAATGGTGACATTTCTCTCATTCTGTCTTTCGTCTCTCTGGTGAGCATACACACCCCATAGTAAAAACCTCTCAAAAAAAATTTGTCATTATAAAATACCTCTTGCATCCTGACTCTCTTAGAGTAGGCAGGTGGGCCAGCTCACATTCATCTCAAGAGCAGTGACTCTCACATTAGAATTTCCTGGAGCTGGCCAAGTAGAATGGTGCAGTAGTAACACAACGCTCCATGATGCTGAAGCCACTTGGCATGGTCCTGGGTTCATGTCTGAGATCTTTCTACCCAGGTCAGGTATGCACGTGCCTGTGGCCATGGTTGGCTGAGACTGGGGGTGCATCATTGTGTGAAGACCCTGTTGAGGTGCCTACTATTTCTCTCATGAAATTAACTTTTGTTAAGAAAAGAATCATCAGGGAACTTTGGAATATATTGGTTGAAGTCTCACGGAGCGCCATTGAATTGATTCGGGATGTAACCTGAGCGCTAGGATTTTGAAAACTTCCTGGTGCCGCTGAGGTTGAGAACCATTGTTATAGGGCAGGGACGTTGCAGTGTATTGGTTGGATTCTTTGCTTGTGGTCATCAAGCATGACTCTTGCTAACTAATGTACAAAGGAAATTCATTGAAAAAATAAATAAAAGCTCATTGTTTTAAAGGAAGAACTAAATGGCTAGGTCTCAGAGAGGATAGAAACTAAGAAAACTACGGAGACCAAGGTAGCTTGGACAAATTTCAGGTTATCACTACTGGAATGAGTCAGTCCCAGTCACTTTTCTGTCCTTGAAGTTCTTAAAGTTCGAATTCCAAGGAGAGAGAGAGAGAGAGAATTGGCCAAGCTCCTAGTCCCACCCTTAGCCAGGAGAGGGTGGGAGGGGGTAGCTCTCCAGAGGAAAATAGATTTATTTGCTCTGCTCAGGGGACCGCACTGTTGATTCTTGGCAGACAATACTAGCAGATGTCCCCACACCCTGAAACCATCTTGCTCTGGATGGGGAGGATGTAAGGCACATTTCTCTCAGAAGGCAATTGGCTCACTATTAGCTTCCTTTGGTGTTTGCTAATTTGTTCACGGTGCTTATTCATTCATTCAGAAAATGTTTATCGAGTAGCTATAATATAGAAGTTTCTCTGGGAATGCCAAAATTGAGGAAGTAGTTGATGCTTTTAGGATGCTTACAATCTCATAAGGGCAAGCAAGAGTCATGAAAAAATATGCACGATATACCAGGCTGTATATAATTTTACAGAGTAAAAATAGTGTTAGCAAGATAACCAATATTTGAGTGTCTATAACCTGTTAGGCTCTCACAAGCCTGGGTCAGTTAAAAGAAGACAGATATCTTCAAATGTTTCTGGACAAACCTGATGCCTGTTATGATCCCATAGCTGGGATTTCTGACCTTCTGACTGAACCCTTTCCTGTTGCTTCTCAGTTTCTTGGCCCAGCTTACTAAAGGCACCATCCTCTGAGCAGAGCAAATAAACCTGTTTTCCTCTGGAGAGCTACCCACTCTCACCCTCTCCTGGCTAAGGTTGGGACTAGGAGCTTGGCCAATTCTCTTTCTCTCTCTCTCTCCTTGGATTTTGAACTTGGAATTCCTTCTTGTGTGTCTGGGCTTACAGAACTGCCTTCTTTCTCTTTGCTTTAGTTGACTGACGAAAGCTGCTTTAGTTGCCTGCCTACCTCAGAACCCTTATCAACTCTGTTTTTCTGAACCACTGTTCATACATAGGCTCATATTCTTGCTTTGTCTAATAAGACCCAACATATACTCTTGCCTTGGCCTTGAGCAGTCATTCTGTATTAGGCAGATTAGGAATTGACAGATGGTGGGAAGGAAATACATTATTAAAACTAAAACTCTCAGGCCAGTAGGTGAACTGGTTGTTAAAGCACTAGACCCCAGGACCAGCAGTTGGCATAATGGCTATGTTGTTGGACTCCCACATAATTGACTGCAGTTCAAGTCCCAGACCTGGTTGCTTAAACTCATGCTGGGCACATTTGCATGTGTGCCCAAGATCCCGAGAGGAGAATGAAGGAGAAGGGATTGCAGTGTGGCCATCTCCCCTGGGGAGTGATTTCTTGCTTTCTCTATATCTGTCTCTCTCTGTCTTTCTGGTGAGCACATGTACCCTATAGCAAAAACCTTTCCAAAAACAAAACAAAACAAAACAAAAAACAAGCACTGGCCACCCCACATGGCCAATTCTACAGTTGTAAACCTGGACCCTGTAGCTTGAAAATCACACCAGGCATGTACATGTGTGCCTAAAATCCCAAGAGAAGTAGAGAAAGAGGGATTGAAGCATGGCCATCCTCCATGGGAGGATGATTTCTCATAGGAGAAATCACAGGAGTTGATTTCTTACTTTCTCTCTCTTTCTTTCTCTCTCTCTCTCTCTCAGGAGTTCACACCTGTCCTATGGTAAAAATCTAAAACCAAAAACAAACAAACTAAAATTATTTGGCCTTTTAGATTTATGTTTGTAAGGAATGGGCCAACCACGTGAGAAAATAGAAATGTACAGCCTCTGTTGAGAGCACTTGCAAGTGAGGTTTGCTGATCTGACAGAGAAAGAGAGAGGGGGCCAGAGAAGTCACACACTAGGGCAGGGTTTAGCTAATTTTACAAGGGTATAGGGAAGGGGAATGTCTTAGAGGTAGAAACAGTCCATGTATGATAGAGGTTTAGGGGGAGGGCAGACTATTGTGCCACGTAATGTCTTGTGACGTGTGCAGAGCAGAGTGCCGTGTGCAGAGTAGAGCACATGTGTTATATCCAGGTTAGATCTGAGTGCAGCACAGGTCTGATGACAGACTAGGTCAGGGTTGCTTTAGCTGACTGTGTTGTGGTGTCTAACCCCCACATCCAAGCTGACCAGGCCTCCGATCTAACAATGTTCTAAATTCAGACATAGTCAGATGACTATTATGTTAGATGTATGGTATACTTTGGTCTGCTTTCATACCATCAGTGTGGAAGAAGCAACCCCGCAATAATGACAACTACAGACATAAGAGTATGTTCTGATTTTTAAAATAAAAGTACAAACCTAAAGGATCCAAGTAATAACAATAGCAATAGCCAATGTTTATAAAAATGTTTTTATGCTCAATTCTTGTCATGTAGCAAATGATTAATGAAGATGGGTTGTGGTATTGTGTTTATTTGCTATTACATGGCCTGGAGGACATGACAATAAGTACTTTATGAACTTATTTTCCACATTTTACACTTGCAGACACTGAGCTATTCAAAAACTTGTCCAGGTCCCACAGGTTATTAGTGTTACAATCAGAATTCAAGCTTGGACCATGTGGCTCTGCTCTCTTCACCTAAAGATGGTTGACTATTATTTTTACTGCTAATGTAGTGCCTAGATATGGTTGTTTCACAAACACTTGCAGAATGAATGAATGAGTTGTGGGTTCTATAGATGGCTTTTTTCCAGCCTGCTCCCCCCTCCATCCATACTCTGGAACACGTGAATTCAAATGTGTTTTGAATTTTATCGAAGATATAATTATGGTGACACTCTAGCTATTGGGGAGGAACAACACTCTATAGGCTGTCTTTGCAGTTCAGCTAGGGAGTTGGTTACTGTGGTTCCTCGTGATTTTATTAGTTTGAATAACTGAGATTTGCTTATCTGCAGAAAAATTATCTATTCAACTGATGTAGACATTATTTCAGGAAAATGTAGCAGTAACCAAAAGAGGCAACCAGGCTGTTTTGTTCTTATTTCCTGGTTCTATTTTCTGAGCTTGCTTTTTCTGGGCTGAAGATGACTCTCTGAAGTTAATTCTTCAATTGTCCTTGTGCTGTCAGGCGCTTCTCTTTTCTGAAGGATTTCCTTAATCCACTGTGGTCCTTTAAGTGGCTGTCTTGATAACACCAAATGTCATCTGGCAAGTGAATGACCTTACCTGCTATCCACATATATTGTCAGAGGAGACTCTGAACTTTGTTTTGGTCTTAATTTTAGGGAACTGAATCCCAAGGCAGGTATCACAAACATGAAGACCCATCCTATTTTTTGTTCCTGTTCTTTGTTAGAGAATAATAGAAATGATTGCTCTTTATTTGTGTTTATTTACCTGTTTTTAGAAAAGCTACTTATTGTTAAGTGATAGAGAAAGAAAGCCAATAAACCAATACCTAGGTGAATCATGGACTGAAAGTAACCCTGCTGTGGATGCCACAAAAATACCACTGTGTCTTTCAAACCAGGGAGCTTGAAAGTGACTATTTACTGTATCCTTTTATAAAGCTTTGTCCTCCATTTGAGCTGTGCTATGACAACACAAATGGTTCCAATAAACACTGGGTTCATGAAAGTCCTTCTGTGCCAGGGACAGCATGAACTGGGGCCTTTCTGAGTCTTATTGACAGAAGATCCTCTGTCCTGGGGTAGAGTTGTCATGACTTCTGTACCAAAGTAAGGATCCAGGTAGAGAATGGAGTTGAGGCTGGCAGGATGGGGGATAGGGTGGTGATAGGTGAACTCATATCTGTCATCACATGTGATAAAAAAAAAGAATGTCTCCAGGCAAGTGGCTGCTCACACAGTGCTATGTTGGAAAAAGCCATCTAACTCAGGGACCAGCAGTTAGTGTAATGGCTATGTCACTGAAATCCCATGTAGTTGACTGCGGTTCGAGTCTTAGACCTGGTGGCTTAAACTCACACCAGGCATGTGTGCAAGCATGCCCAAGATCCCAAGAGGAGAATGAAGGAGAAAGGATTGTGGTATGGTCATCATTCCTGGGAGGTGATTTCTTGCTTTCTGTCTCTCTGTCTCTCTGTCTTTCTGGCAAGTTCACACATCCTATAGCAAAAACCTCTCTGGAGAAGAAAAAATTCTGACTCAGATCAGGTCTGAGAAAATGACCTTTGATCTAAGCAGTAGGAGTTAGCTCAACAGAGAAGTAAGGGAAAGTATCCTAGGGATGAATGTGTAGAATTTAAAAAGAAAGAACCTGTGAGGGATAGCTATTGCTATATGTTGGGGAAGGTGAAAAAAGTAAACCAGACTACAGAGGTCTTATTTCCCCAAATAAGGTTTTATCCTTTGTTTTGAAGTTTCTGGGAAGAGGCAGAAGGAAAGTAGGAAAGTGACAGCATTGAATGTTCAGTCTAGAACCATCATCTGTTGACAATGTTATGGATGGATTAGAAGTGATTGAGAACTAGAGTCAGGAAGACCAAGTTTAAAGAGTGATAGCACAATGAACAGGAGGAGGTTGAATTTATGTGATATTACAGTCACTAGAACTTAGTGAGTGATGAAACTTGAGTGGAAGTGGTTAAGAACTTTCTCTAGGCTGGGTAACTGGCCAAATGATAGCAATGATTTCCAAGAAAAAGATTGCAGGGGGAGAGACAGATTCAGAGAAGAAGATGACATGGGGTATATCTGCAAAAGCAGTGGACCAGGAGCCAGCACAGTGTGGTGGTTAGGGTGCTGAGTTCCTACATGGTTGGTTCACCATGGTTTGAGTTCCAGACCTCACAGCTTGCTTTCTCTCTTTCTCTCTCTCTCTCTCTCTGGTAAGTGCACATGCCCTATAGCATATATTTGAAAACAATAATAATAACAAAATTAAATAATTGTTTCTAAAAAGAAAAAAAGCAGGTGACCAGATTTATATGTGGGACTATTTCATCAGCCCAACTTACCTGTGTGCATATACAATAGAATTTGAACTCTCAGCCTCCACCAATTTAGCTCAGTAGTTCCTGTTAAAATTGTTACTACTGATTCTCTTGTCAATTATTCAAAGACAGTTATTCCAAGAGCTTGAAAGCAGGAACATTTCATCTCAAAATTGCTCAAGGTCTCTTTTTCCAGGTTTGAGTCTTAGAAGTTAGGGATGCAAGGAAGTATCCCGGCGTCTGAGCCTCCTGTATACAGCACCTGAACTAACAGATCTCAAGGGAAGGTTTACACACACTACATCCCAATCAAGGTCTGTGTTCTCCTAATGCCATCATGCAAAACACCTTCATAATCTAGCCAAGGCCCACCCATTTCTACCTCATTCTCCTTTTATCCCCACAGCCCTTCTGCAAAAAAGTGTCCATCGGAAACCAGCAGTTAGCGTAATAGCTATGTCGCTGGACTTCCACGTAGTCAACCGCGGTTTGCGTCCCGGACCCGGTGGCTTAAAACACGCCGGGCGTGTGTGTGTGCATGCCCAAGATCAAGATCCCAAGAGGAGAATGGAGGAGAAGGGATTGCGGCGTGACCATCCCCCCCCGGGGGGTGATTTCTCGCTTTCTGCCTCTATGTCTCTCTCTGTCTGTCTGGCGAGCGCATGCGCCCTATAGCAAAAAACCTCTCAAAAAAAAAAAAAAAGTGTCCATCTATCCTTGGCCCTTGCCACCCCTGCACTTCTTGCCCCACAAACATCTTATTGTTTCCCAAACTCATTCTAGTAAGCCACAGAGTCTTCTTCCAGGTTAATAGGGTCTCAAAGATAATAAAAGAATTCAATGATTCTGCCTTTACCTGTATAAGCCTCTCTAGCCAAGTATTTCTGAGAGAGCCCAGAGGATATTCCACACGGAAGTCCTCTTGTTCTTCTATTCTGACCAGTCACCATGACTGGCCACCACTAATGCTCCTGCTGGCTCTTGTGTCTTTGGTGGGAATATACTGTCTCTGCTGTGGGCCTTTTGATTCTCTGATGGTTAATTTTAGGTGTCAACTTAGCTAGGCTATCTTGGCTAGTTGCTTGATTAAACACTAGTATATATGTTGCTGTAGAGGAATTTTGAGAATATGGTTAACATTTACAAACAGTTGGCTTTAGGTAATGCAGAATGCCCTCCACATTGTGGGAACGTATCATCCAATTGCTTAAAGCTTTATAGAACAAAGGGCAGAAATTGAGGTTTACCAGAGAAGGTGACACTGCCCATATCTTCCTGTCTCTTAGTTTCCCCGAATCTTCTATGAACACCTCCTTTAACATCTACCTGTAGTTATTCCCTCCAGACCATTCACTTATAGCTCCTAGGAGACAGGGGGCCAATAATTTTGCCTGTAGCTTTATGGAGCACTAAAACTACCTCTGGTTGTTCGATCATGTATCCCTAGTCTCTCAGATTGGGTTGTGAGTCAAGTCAGGACACATTTTTACATAGAAATTAACTGGTCATTTTCTCGCAGTCCAACAAATGAAATGCATATCAATTCATATTAGTTCTGCCTACCAATGGCATGCTCATACCAAGTCAGAGAACCACCTTTGTCTCCTATTGAGAGAACAGGCTTTGCTGCCCTTTTTCCTGGCTGAAATTCACCTCCTACCATCTCCCTTCTGATGTACTCTGGTCAAGTAGAATCCGGCTCATCTGTCCCACTTTGTTTGTTACTTATTTTTTCCACTGTCTGTCTCCCCAACAAGAACAAGGCCCTCACTTATTTAACTTTGCCTTTTCAATGTCTAAGGTAGTATCTGGAGCATTTTTGGTACTAAGATAATCTTTTGTAAAGAAAAGAATGAACGTAAGGACAAAATAAAAGAGGGAAAGAAAAGTGGAGTTGACTAGAGAAAGAAATGCCTAGATTTAGATAGTCTCCACCCTCTTTCAGATTCAGGTAATGAAGTTTCAAGCACCTAGTAAATTAATGACTTTGAGAGTCTTGTTAGTTTTAAATTACTGATACATAGAATAGGATGCTTGTGGCTAGAAGAAACAGAAGGTACTTAAGAGCTGGAAATATCTTGAGAATTCAACCTATTGGATTTCAGAACTTTAAACCTAACTTCCTCCACTTATAGTCCAGATCAGACACTTAATGCTGTAAAGGAGAAGAATCATATTGTGGGATATATTTTAACTAACAAATGTGTGGGAAGGTGCTTCTGTGGCTGCAACTCACCTGTAATAGGACTTGTGATGTGGCTAAGCGTAACTGGTGCCTGGAATCCTGAAAGCTAGTGTTAAAAGTGGTGTATTACAGGACCAGCAGTTAGCGTAATGGCTATGTTGCTGGACTCCCATGTAGTCGACCGTGGTTTGAGTCCCAGACCTGGCGGCTTAAACTCACACCAGGTGCATGTGCGTACATGCCCAAGATCCCGAGAGGAGAATGGAGGAGAAGGGATTTCAGTGTGGCCATCCCTCCTGGGGGGGCGGTGATTTCTCGCTTTCTGTCTCTCTTTCTCTCTCTGTCTTTCTGGCTAGCACACGCGCCCTATAGCAAAAACCTGTCCAAAACAAAACAAAACAAAAACTGGTATATTGGGGCCAGCAGGTAGCATAGTAATTAAGGCAATGGACTCCCATGTGGTCAACTGCGATTTGAGTCCTGGACCTGGTGGCCTGAAGCTCACATCAGGCACATGTATATGTATGTCCAAAATCCTAAGCAGAGAATAGAGGAGAAGGGATTGTGGTGCAACCATCCCCTCTGGGGGGTGATTTCTTGCTTTCTGTCTGTCTTTGTCTCTCCAGTGAGCGCATGTGCTCTATAACAAAAATGAAACAAACAAACAAAAAACTGATGTATTTTCACCCAGATCCTAGAGAGACTTCTATGAAAGAATCCACTCTAATTAGAATGTCAAATCACACTTCCCCCTCTTCAATTGTATTTCTAAAAATAAGATAATGAAAATATGTATCTGTGTGGGAAGAATGTTGCAAGTCAGATCCAAGAAAATGTGCTCAGAAACCCCATCCAGGAGGAGACTATCCCTGCAGGGAACTTCTGTGCCATGAGAAAACCACACCATGTGTCGTGTGCTCAGAGGGTAGCAGCCAGGAAAGCCAATTACATTACTACACCCTTACCTTAAGAGGTATGCACCCAACATTGTTTGCCTGGTTAAGACCAGTTTTGCTTTGTTTTGTTTTTCATCTCCTTGTTATCTCATCACAGACAGACCTTGAAGGGATTAAGGACAGACCGTATAGTCTATTAAGTCTTTCAGAAACTTTTAAACCTTTGACAAAGTTCATTATTGAATTCATTTGGTAGCCACTATGTAATGAAAGACATCCAAGGAATCCTGAAGGAGTCCATAGGATTTCTCCCATACCTTATTTTTCCCAGTTTCCTACTGTGCAGATTCAACTAAATGTATTGAGCTAGCTCTGTGGCCTGGTGGCTAAGGCAGCCAGATTCTCACATGGCTGACGGTCAGTCTGAGTTCTGGACCCAGAAACTTGAGAAATATGCCAGGCCTGTATGTGTATGTGTGTGCCTAAAATCCCAACAGGAGGGAGATGTGGAGAAGGGATTACAGTGTGACCATTCCTCATGGGGATGCCGTCTCACTTTCTCTCTCTTTCTCTATGGCAAGTAAACACACCCTCTCACATTTTTTTTTTTTTTACTTATTTTAATTTCTTTTATACATTGAATCGCTATTGCAAAGTGAATTCTCCCAACATGAATACACTTCATACCAGTCCAGCTGAGGATACTATACCTGTTATCATCAACAGACAATAATCCATTTCTGTGTCTGGCCTCTTAATTTTTTCCCTTACTATGTACCCTCTGGCAAAAATTTAAAAAAATGAAACTTAGGATAGTGAAAGAATCATTTGATCCATGAGGTTCCTTTCTTAAAGATACTGTTTCTCACCAGTTAGGATTATTTGAGGTAATTTCTCTTTTGGAATAAGAGAATATTTTAAGTGGAAAGAAAAGTTTAGAGGCATCTGCTCTTTAAGATTTGGAGGTAGGGGAGGTGATTTTCAGATTCAGGAATAGACACTAGATTGCTTTTTTTTTTTTCCTTTTCTAAAGTTAATGAATGATAGGAATATGGAATTTCTCTGAGTCAAGCGAGGATGGGAGTGAGGAAACTTCATTTGGAGCAAGATATACGTTATCTTAACAGTTAAACATTTACTAAGAGATAATCAGTTTGATAAGAACTAGCTATAAATCATTGAATTCCTTGCTCTTATAGAAGTTACTGGCAGGTTTTGAAAATGCTTGCTTTCTATTGTTTTCTGCATTTCAGCATTGCTTTTTGGGACTACTTTCCTTGTGCCTCAATAAAAAACTTTTAGTCATTTTAAGTACAGTTTTGCTAGAAATTCAATTTTTTACATTTTGTGGATTTTTTTTTATCTTAAATATCTTATTTTTGTCTTTGTTTTTTGAATATAGGAACTTGGTTGTCAGTTATTTTCTTTCAACACTTTTGAAGATGCCATTCCAGGGCCAGCAGGTGAGATGGTGGTTAAGGTACTGGATCCCACATGGCCATCTCTGTGGTTCAAGTCCTGGACTTGACAGCCTGAAAAACATCCTGAAAGGGTGTACAGGAGTGCCCATAATCCTGAGAGGAGAATGGGGGGAGAAGGTATTGTGATATTGCCATTCCCCTGGCCGGTGATTTTACACTTTCTTTCTTTCTATCTCTGTTTCTCCCTAGGGAGAACAGACCTATGGCAAAGAAAAAAAGCCATTCCATTGCCTTCTGCATTTCATCATTTCTGATGAGCAGTCAGCTGAAGTCCTGATGCTACTTGAAGATAATGTCTTCTCCCCATTACGTCTACTGTTAAGATATTTGGTTATCTTTACACTTGAGTAGTTTGATATGACATTGCTAGGTATAGTTCTGTTGTATTAACTTTGTTTAGGATTCTTGGAACTCTTGAAACTTTAGATTATTCTTTTTTTGAGCTTTGGAAAATTTTCAGTCATTACCTCTTCAAATACTGCTTCTCCTGTGATGTCAATTAAATATATTTTGGGTGTTTTTTTTGTTATTCCTCATATAGTTATGTTCTTTTCTGTATTTTTATTATTTTCTTTCCCATTCTTAATTTATTTGCATTGCCTTTTTAATATTCGGTAATTTTGTCTTTTTTTTTTTTTTTAGAGGTTTTTGCTACAGGGTGCATGCACTCTCCAGACAGACAGAGAGAGACATAGAGACAGAAAGCGAGAAATCACCCCCCCAGGGAGGATGGCCATGCCGCAATCCCTTCTCCTCCATTCTCCTCTTGGGATCTTGGGCACACACGCACACATTCCCCGTGTGAGTTTTAAGCCACTGGGTCCGGGATGCAAACTACGGTTGACTACATGGGAGTCCAGCGACATAGCCATTATGCTAACCCAATAATTTTGTCTTCTTTAGTGTTAAATCTATACAATTAGTTCTTCATTTTAGTCATTGCGTTTTTCAGTTCTAGAATTTTTATTTGATTTTTACTTATACATGTCAATACTTTGTTGAAATTCTGAATCTTTTATCTATTTGAAAAATTTCCCCTTTATATACTTATATTCTTGAGCTTAAAAGTCAAGAATGATTTTAAAGATTTTTTTTCCCTTTTGTCTGTTAACTCTAATATTTGGATCAACTGTGGACCTATCTTCATATGTAGCTTTTCTTTGGGGTTTGGGGCATGTTCTATTTCTGAGTATACTGAGTAATTTTGGTTTTCATTGTTTGCCACACAACATACATAAAAATAAATTGTAGTAGCTCCAAATAGTATTACCATCCTCTAGCCAGGGCATGTTCTTTATTCTGCCAGGCAGATAGAATTGTTTCTTAAGCCAAGTAAAAGCTGTATTCTAATTTTGGTGAGTCTCAGTTTTCTTTCTCTTTTCTTTTGTTCTTTATTTTTTATTTTTATTTATTTTTTTTTTTAAGAAAGAGGTTTCTTTTTGCTACAGGGCATGTGCACTCACCAGAAAGACAGAGAGAAAGTGAGAAATCACCCCCTCTCACCCAAGGGGGGATGACTATGCAGCAATCCCTTCTCCTCCATTCTCCTCCTGGGATTTTGGGCACACTTGCACACATGCCTTGTGTGAGTTTCAATGTGCCAGGTCCAGGACTTGAACTGCAGTCAGCCATGTGGGAGTCCAGTGCCTTTAACCACCTTTAAACACTATGTCACCTGCTGACCCCCAAAACTCAGTCTTCTTCTGTTTTACTTCCACTCCCAAGCCTAACCCTCCTAAAAGTCTAAAGGGTTCAATGAAATCTTCACCCTGGCTCATCCTGAACTCCTATTCTTTCCTCTTTAACCATTGGCGAAGACACTTGCTCTGCCTTTTGGATACTTTAGTTACTAAGCCTTCTTGCCTAGCTTCAGAATGTGGAGTATGTCTTAAGCGAAAAACTGATTGCACTATTGGACTTAGTTCTCTCTTTTTCCCTTCTTATTAGTACGTTGGCTCCTTATATCTCAAATTTTACCCCACTAGTTTTATAAGTTACCAGAAATTTGTTCATTTATGTGTTTCTAGTGGTGGCCTTCTGCCTGGGCATATCTCAAATTCGCATGCTGTTTCTCTCAATCCAAAATCATCAGGGCAGTTGCACAATGTGCGGGTGCCATTTTCTAGATCTCATCTTTCCAGCATCTCACCCCTGTCATTTTGGCTGTTTCAGTAGCTTGCTGATATCTGTAATCATTCTTTTCTTTAAAAAAATAATCCTGAATTTTAAGTTATTCTTGGTGGAATCCATCATCACATTGGATTTCTTTTGCAGGGCAGAACTGTTTACATCAGTATTTAAGATGCACTGAGTCCCATGGGAACCAGCAGTTAACGTAATGGCTATGTCCCTGGACTCTCACGTAGTCGACCGTGGTTTGCGTCCTGGACCCAGTGGCTTAAAACTCACGCTGGGCACGTGTGCGTGCGTGCCCAAGATCCCGAGAGGAGAATGGAGGTGAAGGGATTGCGGTGTGGCCATCCTCCCTGGGGGGTGATTTCTCGCTTTCTGTCTCTATGTCTCTCTCTGTCTGTCTGGCGAGCACACGCGCCCTATAGCGAAAAACCTCTCCAAAAAAAGGAAAAAGATGCACTGAGTCCCATCTGAGGCATGGGGAGTGCAAAGGCAAAAAAATGTTAATCAGTTCTTGGAGTAGATGCTGTTTCTGTGGGACTGTGGTCTGGCTATAGGTTGAATTGTGTCCCCCAAAAGAGATTTGTTGAAATCCTAGCCCCAAGTATCTCCAAATGTAAATAAATTTGGAAATAAGTTTATTGCAGGTATGATTAGTTAAGATGAGGTAGTACTAAGGTAAGGTGGGCTCCTAATCTAATATGAATGTTGTTCTTAAAGATCATTATTTGAAGACGCAGAGACACAGGGAGATTGCCATGTGAAGATGGAGACAAATTACAGTGATGCATCTGCAAGCTACCCATGCCAAGGACTGATAGCCACCACCAGAAGCTATCAGGAGGCATAGAAACATTCTCTTCTAAAGCTTTCAGAGGAGGTGACCTGCTGACATCTTGATTTTGTACCCTTGGCCTCCAAAACTATGAGACAATAAATTTCTATTTTGTTTTAAGTCACCCGGTTTGTGAATCTTTGTTATGGCAGCTATGGGGTATAGATCCTTTGTCTTTAGAAATCAGAGGAATACTCTCAATAAGAGAGAAAGAATAGGGCCAGAGGGTTGTATAGTGGTTAGGGCACTGGATTCCCAAATCGTCGGCTGCAGTTCAAGTCCTGAATCTGGTAGCTTGAAACTCATGTTGGGTGCCTGTGTGTACCCTAAGTCCCCAGGGGAGAATGGAGGAGAGGGAATTGTGGCATGGCCATCCCTCCGGAGAGTGATTTTTTGCTTTTTGTCTCTCTAGAGAGCACACATGCTCTCTAGCAAAAAGTTTCTCAAAAAATAAAAATTAAAAGAATGAAAGAATAATTAGGAATTCCTGCAAGATAGTAGAGAAGGGAGATTTTTCATGAAATCTTTCATAACTAGCTACAGTTGATCTCTCCTTGCTCCAAACCCTCATTGCACTTGGATTGCATTACAACAAGAAGGAATTGGGGAAGGTACTTTTTTGCATAATTCTGTCATCCTATAATGCTCTTTGGCATTTTTAACATATATGTGTGTGTACAGATGCACACACATAAACAATTCGTTATCATGTGCAGTTGACATGTTCTCAATGTTACGTGTAGTCCTAGAGGTTTTGGGTTTTTTTTTTTTTTTTAAGGTTTTTGCCATAGGGCTCATAAGCTTTTGGGGGAGAGACAGAGAAAGTGAGAGGGAAAGTGAGAACTCATCCCCCAGGAGGATAGCTACACTGCAATCCTTTCTTCTCCATTATCTTCAGGATTTTGGGCACACACGGCCCCCAAACATGATTTGTAACTTCATATGTAACAGACCGTGGCTCCTAAGCCACTTGTATGTAGAAATTCTAGTGCTAAGCCCAGCAGGTAATGTAGTGGTTATGGCACTAGACTCCCACATGGCCAATTGCAGTTCAAGTCCCCAACCAGCAGCCTGAAACATCATACTGGGCATGTGTGTGTGCATGCCCAAAATCCTAGGAGGAGAATAGAGGAGAAGAGACTGTGGCATGGCCGTCCTCCCTTGGGGTGGGGTGAGGGGAGTTATTTCTCACTTTCTCTTTCACTGTCTCTGTTTCTCTCTGGTGAGTGCACATGCCTTATGACACAAACCTAAAAAAAAAAAAAAAAAAAAAAAAAAAAAAAAAAAACAAAAAAAAAAACTAAAAACCAAAGAAGAAATTCTGGTGCTACTATTTACACATTTGGAGCTTCACTCTTTTTCATAAACATGTTGTTTTGAATTCATACTTTGTGCTCCTTACTGTGCCTGTAGCAGGATAAGATATATGCAGTCTCTCTAAGGAGTAAAGGCAAGACTAATAAATACACAGAGATGTGTATAATTATTCATTGTAACCTTCCCATGGTTGATTTCCCTAACTTAATTGCAAATTTCTTGAAGGCATGAGGCACATCTTCTTCTTGTTGGGTCCTTCCACCATGCTTGGGTGAATGCTCAGTAATTCTTGGTTGATTATTAATTATCTGACCATCTGGTCAGGAGAAGAAAGCCTAGGTTTAAGGACTTCTTGGCAGAAGGAGTTCTCCAAGGCTGATAGAGATTCTTGGCTCCAATTTTTTTCTATTTTCCCACTTAGGAAGATGCTAAGTTTTTGAGGTTGGCTTATAATATGGCCAAAAGTTAATTTATTCTATTAGATAATCTCCCTTCACCCATGAAATTCCAAGTATTAAATGGAAGTCAAGGCTGCTATTTTCTATAATCAACTAAAGTTAAGCAGGTACATAATAAAATTTCGAATGCAAGTGACCGTGCTGGGGCTGGGGCAATGCTGGCTCCATCTGAGGGATTCCTGAGCAGCAACTTGTCTCAAAGAAACTAGACTTCTTTTAACCAAGTTAAGCTTTTGCTACTTTCTGACCCCTGAATAGGGCAGGATTTGTATTATATTCCAAGATTTCTCTTGTGTTATCACACTCAGGACTTGGTTAAAGGAACTGTTATTGGACTTCAGTCCCTCATAATGCCTGGAATTCTCTTGTCTTGTTACTTAATAAGGCTAAAAGGTGCTTTGGTTCGAGGGCTGGCAACATCCTGAGAGGCAACTGCTTCCTTTTATTAGGACACCCCCTAGTTTAAAAGCAAAGATAACCATAAACACAGTGGTCTCTCTGACATGTAGGAAATAGCTCTTTGTCTCAGCAGCAATAACATACGAAGAAAATGCCTTGCTCCAGGAACAGACTCTTAAACTGTATCAATAGCTAGTCGGCATGAAAAGGAGAAGGGTTAGGGTTGTCACCTTATTTTCTTCCTGCTAACTCCCTTCTTTCCGGGGTGTACTATGAGCCCTTTCTGTCAGCCAAAAGGCACAGTTTTTTTCTGCCAAAGCTTCAGTATTACTCTCAGTGGGTTGCTGGGTTTGGGGTCATGTGGTCACATTAAGATCAATGCAGCCCTTAACCTTATTAAGTTATGTGACCCAGTTAAAAGTTTTTATGCTTAATTCGTAGTTAAGACTGTTCCTACTGTCAAGAATATAAATGGGAATCTAGGACTCTTTGTTTCATGTAGGCAAATATCCGTCCACAGATGTGTGGCTACAGTAAAAATCTGAACTACCTGGAGAAAACAATTTATTTTCTAGCCTTCTATATTAGTTCCCGATGACAGCTATAACAAATTACGGCATGTTTAGTGGCTTAGAACAACAAAAATGTATTATCTGACAATCTAGATGTCAGAGGTCCAAAATAGGTCTCACGGGGCTAAAATCAAGGTGTTTGCATAGGGGGAATCTGTGTCCTGGCTCTTCCTGACTTTTACAGACTATCCGTACTCCCTGACTTATGGCCCCTTTCTCCATTTTCCAATCGAGCCAGGAACTTGGGGCCATCTTTCTCACACTGCTCTCTTTCCGGTTCTCTTCAGTCTCCCTCTTCCCTTTTTAAGGCCCCTTCTGAATAAAGGACTAGTTGGATAAACTAAGGCAGTCTTCCTAATTATGGTCATGTGATAAGCAGCCTTAATCTCATTTGCAACCTTAATTTCCCACCGTGAGATAACCTAACATATTCATAGCTCCTGGAGATGTGGCTGTTGTGGACTACTCATGTGTGTCTCCTTCAAAGTTAGATGCTGAAATTCGAATCCCAATATGATGGTATTGGGAGGTCAGACTTTATAGAGGTAATTAAGTCACTTAATGCCCCTGTAAAAGAAATCTTTAGCTCTCTTACTGTCATGAGAGGATATAGCTAGAAGACAGCAGTCCGTGAACCAGGAAATGGGCCCTTGCAGGACATCAAATCTGTTGGCACCTTGGTCTTAGCCTCCCAGTCTTTAAAACTGTGAAAAACAAAAACTTTGTTGTTGGGTTGGCCCATGGCCTAGTTGTTGGGCGAGCTGGAACCCACATGGTTGACTGAGCCATTGGGTTAGAATTGCAGCCTCAGGGACTTAAAAAACATGCCAGGTTGGTATGTCCACATACCCCAAATCTTGATAGGATAGAGAAATGGATAAATAGGAACTATGGCACAACTACACTCCCTTGTGGGGGGTGTTTTCTCCCTTTCTATCTGTCTGTCTCTCTCTCTTTCTCTCACTCTCTCCCTAATGAATACTCAGACACTCTCACAAAATTTAAACAAAAGTTTAAATTTATTTAAACCATCCAGTCTATGGTGTGTTTATTATTACAGCCAAAATGCTCTATAACATCTTTGGGGGACATTATTCTTTATTCTGCCTACCATAGGAATTAGGAGGTCTCTTTAATCTTTTAAAATTTGATTTTGATAACTCCAGGGCCTGCATCCTGGTTGCAGGTTTTTAATGTGTCAATTTCTGAATTTAGATCTCCCCAGAGACTTCACTGATCTCAATTCAGTAACATGTCATGATAGTCTTAATTTTGTAATGTAGGCAATTAGATACTGGCATTAATTATCAACCAACTATTTTATGAGATGATATTATTGTTGAATTTCTTGTTGATCACATATGGCTGTGACATGATTGTCTTTGCTGTATTGTTGTTCTTTGCACTGATTTCAAGGTAAGATCAAACCCAAACCAGTTTCCCTGCCCTCATCCCCAAGAGGCAGCTTCTTTGCATTTCTGATCTTCTCCAGACACATAGACTGTCATCTCTGACATTTCCAGGGCCTTCGTTTCCCTGATTGGTGCAATAGCTTCCAATCACTGGGCTCAGAATTCCAGGTTTTTTCACTCGTTTCATCTATCCTGTACATTGTAGCCAGAAACTTTCTAAAATGCCAGTATTGCAAATTATTTCTCGTTTCAATACTTCTGAGCTGTGTGATTGTACAAGAGTAGTTAACCTCCAAGCTGTGTGATCTTACAAGAGTAGTTAATCTTTCTGTGAAGTATCAGACAAAAATGAAGCTAACACATATCTATCTCTCGGGACGTTGTGAGGATAAAATGAAATTTTTGCATGTAAGATGCTGAAAAACAGGCATGTATTAGATACTCACATGTTGGCCGATATTGTTATGATTACGATTAGTTTTATTGATATGTAAACTCATGTGAATGTCACTTCTATGACCCAATCAATTCATGGGGACAGACTGACCTCTTTCCTGCAATTTCCCCTTCATCTCCCCATGACCCACTAAGCATCCACAGCCCTTAGACCGAGAGCCAGTGAATCTTGTCTGCTCTTGAAAGGGAGGGGTGGGAAGTCTTCCTTTATCTCATCAGGCTTTCTTGCCTGTATTCCCTCTGGACCTGAGCTTCTGAGACCTAAAGGCCAGGCTTTAAACTTCAAAAAAAGTTTCTTCTCTTCCTTTTTGTTCTGTCTTCCTGAGTTTCAAGTTCTACTGTTTGGCTTGAATGAGAAAAATGTCAGAAAGAAAATGCTAGGAATTCCCTGCTTCCCCAAAATACATGTGCACATAAACATATGCACACACAGAGAGATTAGTTAAATGATTGAAATATTATCTGGCTTGAGAAGCATTTTGGGGCCAGAAGATGGCATAGCATTTTTGTTACTGGAGATAATAACCACTGACAGTGGTTTGAATCTCAGACCTGGTGACTTGAAACTCACACCAGGCATGTGTGTGTGCATGCCTAAGATCCTGAGAGGAGAATGGGGAAGAAGGGATTGTGGTGTGGCCATCCCCTCTGGGGGGGGGGGTGATTTCTCACTCTCCTTCTCATTGTCTCTGTCTCTCTCTCTCTCTGGTGAGCACACATACCCTAAGGCAAAAATCTCCAAAAAAAAAGAAAGGTGTGGGGCCCGGCCACAGTGGTGCAGGTGGTAGAGAACTGCTGTGCGATACTGAAACCACATGAGCAGGCCCAGGGTTCGGATCCTTAGTTGGCTTGAACATGCCAGGGGTACCTAGGGACATGCCTGTGATCCTGGCTGACTGACAGACTGGGGGGATTATAGGGTAATGAGACCCCATTGGAGATTCACTGTCTCTCACTCTCTCACAGAAGAAAAAATAAAATAGTTTTTTAAAAAAGTATTTTTAAGAGCAACAACTACTCCTCTTGTGTATTGAGCTCTTTTTTATGTGTCAGGCACTGTCTTTATCCTGCCACCTGCCTGTGCCATCTCCTCTCTGGCTCCTGGTTCACGAGTTTTTTGCCCTTGATGTCTGGCTTACTCCCTGGCTCTGGATTTGCATTCCCTCTTCTGAGTCTTTGCTTTTTTATTTCCTGTGTCTGGGCTGGGCTGCCCTCTTGTTTCTTGTCAGTTTTCCCAAATCCTCCCATTCTTTGTGGCTCATCTCTGACACTTTTTCTGACTACTCTAAAAGCAGTTCTTCTTTGGCCAGGCACTGTGGAAGGTAAAAATTGGAAAAGGAGGCCCAGTCATAATGGTGCAGTAGTGTACCACTTGGGAGATTGGAAACTGCGTGGGAGGTTTGGGTTCAGTTCCTTGGCCAGCCTGAATGTTTTTGGTGCTGTTGTGTGTGTCTGTAATTCTAGCTAATTAGAGGAGAGCTGGAGCAGGAAGATTGCACATGAGGAGACCCTGTCAAAAATACAAATCTCTGTCTCTTTTATACTCGCTCACTCTCATAAAGGGAAAAAACGTGAAACAGAAGAAAGGGATCCTTTGCCATTGAAAAGCTAAATAAGGAGATAAGACCACTGTAAGCCTCGCTAAAGAACAACCACAGTGCCATTCAAGTCCGGGGCAGAAATCATAATTGCTTTACAACTGTCCAGAGGGCATAGTCGAATGACCAATTATAATCCTAAATCAGCACATGTATAGAATTTACCAAATCATCTCATCCTCAAAGCAGAATTCCGTCATGAGTTTATGAACCTGTTCAGATTACTATGTATCAATTAGTTCAGGAGCTTTCTGTTTTCAGCAAAGCTGCTGTATACAAACCAGGATTTACAAAACATTTTAGGTCATGATTAGTTCCACCAAAAGGCTCACCTTAAAATTTCTTCTAAGAAGCAAAGCTTATTCGCTAAATAGATTTAAACATGATTTGACTCACAAATCGTTTTACTTGCGCCGAATTTCAGGACAGCTAGGCATTGCATAAAATTGATGCGAGCCTGTAATCACTTTACGAAATAGCCTGAAGTGCCATGAGTTAATGCAACTTCCTGATAAGTTTAATTCATACCCAGGCAGTCCAGTCATGTGTTACATAATAATGTTGTAGTCAGTGATGGGCCACATATTGGATGGTGGTCCTACAAGATTCTGATAGGCTATCCCATATAGCCAAGATGTGTAGTAGGCTATAACATCTAGGTGTGTGTAAGTGTACTATATAATCACACAGTGATGAAATCACCTCCTGATGCACTTTTCAGAATGTATCCCGATTACTAAGTGACTCATGCCTACAGTCTGAATTTGTTTTGGTAGAAGATATTAACAAAGCACATTTGAAATATAATTCACAGTTCATGGTCATCAATCCAGTTGCCCTCCAAGGAGTTTAACTGCCAACTATTCATTTATGGCTTTATTTATGAATGTTGTCACTAAAAGAGTGTTTTATTTGACCAAAGGGAGAAATATTGGAATTTACCTTGTCGCTATGTCTACAACAAGTGTTTATAAATGAAGTTCTCCAATCGTGGCAATGATCAAACCCTGGAAATTATAACCCCAACTTTGTATCTATGTGGATTTTACAGAGAGAGAATCCATGGCTCTGATCATTTTTTTTTTTTTATGGCAATTGAAGAATCCCCCAGATTCACTGTTTATTCTCCTGTGGATGAGCTTCAGGAAGTTCCACAGACCTCTTTAATTTGTATCACAATCTTTTCTATCAAATAGACCTGTGACAAAGCCAACCCGGAACTTAAAACTTTCCATCCGCTTTACTTTTTCCTCTTTCATTCTTTTCTACTTTGGTATTAACATTTGCTTGATTGGATTCTGAGAACTTAACTTCAAACTGAGGTTTTTGTTGTTGTTGTCGTTTTGTCTTGTTTTAATTTGCTATAGGATTTGTGTGCTCACTGGAAAGAGAGAGAGAGAGCACAAGTGAGCACGCCCCTCCACCACACTGGGGGGATGGCCACACTGCAATCCCCTCTCATCTATTCTCTCCTCTTGGGACTTTGAACATGCACGCACATACGCCCAGTGCATTTTTCAAGTCATTAGGACCAAGTCTTGGACTGTGAGGTCTACCATGTGGGAGCCAGTCGCCTTAACTATCATACCATCACCTGGCCCTTAACTGAGTTTTATGAAATAAATTTCCCATCTTATTTTGCTTTTTGAAGTATTTCTACCCATTTTTATAAGGACCAATTTAGATTTTACACCTTACAGACATCTGAGTGTTTTGAAAGAGATCATGGCATGAACATCATTGCAAATGCTTATTTGAGAGTAGTAAAAATTTCTCCTTGCAGAGTATTGGTGGTCATTTCATTTTTGCCAAGGATATGTTATCCAGTGTGACCTTTCTGATCTCAACTTACTTGGTGAGTATGAGATAATCTGTATTGTTTTCCTGGGCTTATTTTGTCCTTAACATAATGGTTTTCTTCCCCCAGGAAAGGTACCGTTGCCTAATGAAGAGTATCATTGATAAATCTTTTTGTGAGCTAAATGCTGAAATAGAAAGAGTTCCTAAAAAGAGCAAGGAAGCAACCGTTTTGTAGAGTAATAAATTTAATTATTATTAGTATTATTACTTTCTTAGGTCATGTTATGATAATGAAAGTTAGCTATTGAGGTAATTGAGCTCATCTTAACAGGATTCGATATCGTTTTAACATCAGTGCCTATCAGTTTGGAGGTTGGGCCACAAACCTTTTCCTCACTGAACATTTTCAAGAAATAGTCCCATAGATTTCTTTTCATGAACAAATTGCTCTCCAAAAGATGCTAAAAGACTATTTTGTTCTTGTTCTGTATAGAAACACTTTTCCCCAATGTTTTCTGACTCAGGATTGTATCTACATCCTCCAGTTTTAGGGTAAATGCAATGTATGTGATGACTCATTCTTTCTTGTGACAGGCAGTGACTTTTTGTTATTAATCATGTCCCTGGAAAAGTCTCACTGTAAACATGGTACCAGAAAAAAAAAAAAAAAGAGAATAAAAGATTGTTTTACAGAAGTTTTGATAAATTTTCTCTAATTGTACAGTGCCCCAATTTTCTTCAGCACCAAGTATTGAGTCATTGGGAAAGTCATGACACAGGTTTGCATAGAAAAACATAGAAAAATACATCATGATTTTCCCCACGACCTAAAAGAAGTGCCAAAAAATACATGTATAACTCTACTAGACAGGCATATATTCATATTCATGCGTGTGTGCACAGAGAATGGTTAACTTAGAAGAACTGAGAAGGAGCAGGGAGATTGCTGTTGGCTCTCAAGTGCTGCAGGAAGATTTTGATAGATGCTGTTTACTGTTGTCAGGGATCTGACTAAAGCTTTCCAGAGAAAGGTCATTAGTGACATCCAACAAATCACTTTTATGTTGTGGCCTATGTGAAAGTCAAATAGAATTTATTTTTTCTTTTTTTTAGATAGTTTCTCACTATGTTGCAGTCCTCCTGCCTCAGTCTCCCAAGTTGCTAAAACCACAGGTGCATGCCTGGGCCAGCTTTTTAGGGTGAGTCAGAAAACAAACTCAGGCCTCCCATGCAGCTCCACCTACCAAGGAGCACATCGGCCCGTGTGCACTACCGTGACTGAGAATAAAAATTGTTTATTAAATGTTTGTCTGAGCGAGACTCACTGTAAGTCTGTTTAAAATAACTCCCCAAACTTGTTAAGCTTAAAAGTTCTTTTTCACCAAGAGTAAAAGAAATAGACAAGATCTGGCTTTAGTGAACACGGTGGGAATGAGGGCCTGGTGAAGAAAGGTTTTCCAGGGCGACACGTCCTTTCCAGAGCCAGCCTGGAGCAGCCCCCTTCAGCTCCATTTTTCAACAATGCGAACACTTAGTATAGAATACTGCCAGGCCTGCTGGACAAAGCCTGTGAGGCAACCACTGCTAGCTCAAGCATAAAGACCAAAGGGAATTGAAGGCCGAGATTAGGAAATTGAAGACTGGCTGAAAACTTGAGATTTCCTGTACTTAGCTTGAGGGACTCCTGAGCGATTTGATTAGAATTCATAGAGAGGCCAACTCCTTTGTCTTCCCAGCTCCACGTAGGACTGAAGTGGTAGGGTGCATTCCAGCGCCCTGATTGGATTTGTATCTGAAGCCTTAAAGCATTCAAAAGTAAAATTCCATTGATCTGAAAGGTCAAGAGGGGCTGGGGGCAAGGCATTGCAGGTTTAATTTCCAGTTCTTGATACCTAGTACCACACCTCCTATATTCAGTATCTAATCCATAAAATATGTGAGAAATGAATATTTGTTAAAAAAAAAAAAAAGAAGAAAGAAAATTTCCTCAGCTAGTACTAATGGAAAAAAGTAAACATGCTAAGGACTTCCAAAAGAAGTGAAATAGTGTTTCAAGCTAAACCCTTTAGAACTTACCACTCTAAATAAGAAGCAAAACAAGTTAAGAAATTGGGTACAGTTACACATTATGGTTAATAGGGACTGTTTTTTAATTTTATTATTTTTTCTATGAGAGAAAGAGAAAGACAAGCATCCTCAATGGGGTGTCATGTTGCGATCCCCACAAGTTTTCCTGGCCAACCAGGATCAGAAGTGCATATTATCATCATGCACAAGTTGACTGGGCGACTGAACTCATGATCTTCTGGGTGGACCCAACATTGCTTGAGCAGCACATAACTGCTGCACCGCTGACCTGGCCCTGTGAGTGTTTTTAAATAAAGGAGTAGGGGAAGTGGAGGCTCCAACATTGCTTTGGATCCATACAATGAAATCACTTATCTAAAAGGAAAAATGATTGAAATGAAAAAAAACATATTAAAAAGGAAAAGACCAGGACTAAATTGGTTAAACAAAATTAAACTAAACCAGGTAGGTGACTAGTTAGGAAAGTCAAGAAATAGGCCTCTGGGGCCAGCAGGCAGCAAGGTAGTTAAGGTGCTAGACTTCCACATGGTCAACTGTGGTTCAAGTCCTGGACCTGGTGGCTTGCTTTCTTACTTTCCCTCTCCCTCCCTCCTCTTCTCACTCTCTCTGTCTGTCTCTGGTGAGCATGCATACCTATGGCAAATGAAAATAATAATAATAATAAGTCTAATTAAATAAATAATTCTTTAAAAAAAGTAGGTTTCTATAGTGGCTGATAGGTAGATGATGAGATGAGAGCAAAGTGTGTTAAACATGGCTTCCATGTCTCTGGGAGCCCTGATGACAATGAGACGCTTTCTTCTTCACCTCTGTGAACTCCCTCAAAGTTAGCCCTGTGATTAATTCTGTCAATTTAGTGTACTGCCAGAGTCATTTTGATTTAGTGACATTTTAAATCCATCTCCTGTGTTTTCCTTCTCCTTTGGTCTGAAGTTAGCATAACCACATCACTTTGATGTACAGTTGCCCTGAGCTTCGAGACTCAGAGCCCCAGTGAAATTCCTAATGGGGCACATCTGATTTTCTTAATACAGAAGAAGGCAGAGCTGAAGTGCATCTGTAATGGAAAACATTTTACATAGTAAATTCGAATGGCCCTGCTCTCCCCTAGGTCATGCTTCATATTTAACATCAATTTCATAGGCTGGCTTTCCTTTCTTTTCTCACCACTTGGTACTTTCACATCAGGACTTTTTCCAATCATTTCTAGTTAAATCAGTTTCCACATTGGTGATGGTGCAGCAATGTTTACGTCTTAACCACCTATTTATAACTTATTTATTTCAGGGACATGCATTGCAGAACTGTTAGAGAAAAATGAAAAGGTGAGAAAAGAGGTATATGCTATTTATAATTATGTCCCCAGTGCCCAGTGATCTGGTCTAAGTGACCTATCACATTTTCTGGCCCATGTTAGGTGCTAAATACGTACTTTTTCCAATTGAACAATTTCATCTAAGGGTGGGAGTGCCACTGACCATGATTAATAACAAAACTCAAGTTACCAGAATGGTATTTTAAAACTAGAAGGTATTTCTGAATTTTAGGAGGAAAAGATATTTATAGTCTGTGAGTGATAAGCACCTTCTTCAGGGAAAGCTATGCTTTCCAATTTGGGGTCCCTCTCTGTTACTCTGTGCTTTCCATAGGTAATTATGAGCAATGGGAACTGTCTCGATTTGATCAGTGACATTGACAATACTGTTTAAGCTTTCATTTTCCTTACTTGGCATTCTTTCACATAGTTAACAATACTTTCATCCTTCCAACTTTTTACACCAAAGGTCATGCCATCATCCTGTTCTTTTTACTCCCACCCCTACATCCAAAATCAACATATCCTAGTTTCTACCTTCAAAATATCCAGAACACAACCTCTGTCACCACCTCCAGGGTTTCCACCAGGTTTCAAAAATGGCTCCCTCTCTTGTCTACAAGATCCTAGTGGCCTCCTAACAAATCTCCTTTAGTCTTTTAGTCTTTTCCTAGGACAATAGCCAGAGACATTTCTTAACACTCCCTTTTTTTTTTTTTTTTTTGAGAGGTTTTGGCTATAGGGCGTGCGTGCTTACCAGAGAGAGACAGAGAGACAGAGAGCGAGAAATTACCCCCCAGGGGCGATGGCCACGCCGCAATCCCTTCTCCTCCATTCTCCTCTCGGAATCTTGGGCACGCATGCACACACACCCGGCCTGAGTTTTAAGCCACCGGGTCTGGGACTCGAACTGCGGTCGACTACATGTGAGTCCAGCGACACAGCCATTACACTAACTGCTGGTCCCTTAACACTCTTTTAAGTGGGATCATGAAACTCCTCTGCTTAAACACATTTACAGGGTGGACTCCATGAGGCACTGATGGTAATCAACTGCTTAAATAGACATCAGATCCTATATAGCAACCACAGTTTGAATCCACTGACCAGTCAGTAGGCTGGAGAACTGGGATCTTGGTATTGACCGAACCCTGTGGAAGATACTCATTTCTCTTGTGCACTCTCTCTCTGCATGGACACACACTAGATCATGAATAATAATTTTAAAATTATAGTTCCCCATTTCACTTGAAGTAAAAGCCAAAGTCCAAGTAGCCTTGGACCTGGTCCATACTGTCTCTGTAACTTCATCTTGGACCTACTCTTTTGCTCATTTTATTCTTCCTTCTCTCACTCTGCTCTGGCTCTACTTGTTCTTGCTGGTCCATGAACATGCTCTCCCACTCTGCACTCATCATTTCTTCTACCCAGAATGCTCTTCTGTAGATATCTCCATAGCTGTCTCCCTTCCTTGCAGGTATGTACTCACATGTCTTGTCCCATGTCCTTCTCTGATTCTCATATTTAAAATGGTTTCCTCCTGACATTTCTATGTCTACGTTATTGGGGTTTTCTATTCATCATCACCACATGCCTTACTTATACTGTATTCATTTATATTGTCAAAGGAAAAATTGCAACAAATTTGGCTTAAAGATTTTAATTGGCTTTTCTTTGCCATTTTAGAATAGGTCAACACCTCATTCCACAAAACAGTATTCATGTTCTAACGAGCTGAGCAAAGGAGGTTGGTTTTACAGACAGAAAAAGGCTGAGGAAAGCAGAAATAGGAAACAAAAAATGGATTAGTGTTTCAGTTATTTTTCTTATGAAGGTTAAAGCAGAGAAGACTTCTTTATTATGCAGGCTAAAATGGCCTGCTTAGAGACTTGGCTATTGTCACTTTCTCCTGATTTCTCAGAAGGTCAGATAAACAATTTAGTTTCAGCTTGATAATGCAAAGCTTTAGCATGGGTAATTCCATTTTAGTTTGGCTAGCAGGGCCCAATATAGGAGTTTTTTACTTAACACCATGTTGATTGTCAGTTTTTCCAGTAGAAAATGATCTCCATACGAGCTGAGGACTTTTGTCTTGTATGGTCTGTTTCTGCTCAGTATCTCTGGTACTGAGCAGAAATCTGACTCATTAAATACTTGTTGAATGAACGACTGAATGAATACATTCCCACTGTTTTGACCAAACTGCAGTATTTATTTCATAAACTATCTTTTTACAAGACAAGATGACTCTTCCTATTAACATAGCTTAATAATATGATTTACTATATATTTAAAAGTTTATGAAAAACCTCTACTAAGACTGTAGTCCTCAAATAAATGCCATTCTCTGTGTAATTACTTTAAGCTTCATGGGAATCACATTTATCGATCCAGAATTCTATGCTTCTTTTTTAAACGGCCTTAAAAATTTATCACTACTCCTTTATCCTTTTGAGACCATCTATTCAAGATTTCTCATATTTAGAAGTTTAGAGGGATAGTAATGTTGCCTTGATATTAGAGAGAAAAAAGTATAAGAAGTTAGGAAAGAGGTTGAAAATATGGTTATGGTAGTATGCAGGTATTATAAACCATCTTTAATTGATCATGTATTGGTTTGTTGGAAAAGTCATGATGCATTTTGGCATAGAAAAACAAAAAAATATGTCATGACTTTTCCAATGACCCAAAATTATATATAAGATACATTTCAAGTTTCAAAAATTAATATAATGTATAAGCCCTGGATTATTAAATGATCAAGTCAAAGGTGGGATTATTATGAAAAGAACAAGCATAAGGTCTTTTCTGAACATCCGTTGGCATTATCGGCAGACTGAAAGCAACTGTAATAATATTTCTCATAAATAATAGTGACCAAAGAAAAGTAGATTGCTTGAAGAGCTGACTGTTCTTGAAAACCCATTAAAATACTTACTACATTCTGAGTCCATTAATCAGCCTAATTAGTGACATTTTTTTTTCAGTATTAATGAGACAACTCTTTGCCATGGTCTTTGGCTTTGTAACAATAGAAAATACAAAAGACAGTGAGATGTAAAAAAGTACAAATGGATAATGCAAGCCCTTGCTCTTCAAGAAAGTATGAAAGCACCTGGGTTTCCTAGCTTAAAATGCATTAGAATTAATTCATTATCTTGTTTCGTAGATACATTTATATATTCATGTTTTGTATTTGCGTGTGTATTTTGGGGAGGGAGAGGGGGACAAGAGCCATGTTGCCTAGCCTGGCATTGTACTGGGGATCCTCCTGCCTCACGTTAGCCTCCTGAGTAGCTGGGATAACAGTGAGGAATTCTGTACCCTCTTTATGCTTATATGGGTATTGGAATATACTAAAAAATGATCAATCTAATTAAATGCTTTTTGAGATAGAAGTATTATTAAATGATCTTCTAAAACTGGCTGAGTTGTAGGCATTTTTATCTTTTTAACTTGAAAAACTATTGTTTGGGTATACAAAATTTTTGAAATTTTAATTTTCTTTATGAAACACTAATATATGGGTTTTCTACAATGGCAGTCAAGCTTTTTCCTCTTTATTTAAAGTAATGCTAAATTTTCTGCTTTAGAATTCTATGATAAATAAAAACAATCAGACCCTGGCATTTGATTGAAAGTGAACATACATGGAAGATTTACTGTTAAGTGAGCTAAGTCAGACTATGAAAGAGAAACATTGTATATCCCCACTTAATATATAGTGAATGTCCACACTCTGTGGCAGAAATGGAAAGACTAGAAGATATAAAAGCATAGAAAATAATCGTGGATACTAGAGACAGTGAAGGAAGAGGGTGGGAAATGGGAGAGGGTGAGAGGAACGGATCAAGGGGAAAAAGAAGCAAAACTTTTTTTTTCAACAAGATAGTCTTTTTTTTGCTATAAAATTACTCTATGCCCACCCCTCCCTAAAAATCATTGCAACAGGCAACTGTGGGACTCATAAAGAGTAAAAACACTTGCATTGAACTACAGAAAAGTCTGTGATTAACAATGCTGAGGCAGGCCATAAAATTTCCCAGGATTGGTCCAATCTTTCTATCCTAGTGAAGATTATTTCCTTGTTTAGGTTAGCAATGTTTATCCCTGAGTGGTGAATCTCTTCTACTGACCTTGCTTGCTACTTATTGAGAAGCAAAACATTTAAGGGACACAAAAATGGAAAATTGTCTGTTAATGGTAATGTGTATGATAATACCTCTAACTGCACTAATATACAGTGTATTCATGCTGGGAAAATTCATTTTATAAACTATAATGATATACAGCGGTTGCATATATAAATAAATGAACTATGGGGAAAAACGAATACTACGATAAAAAGTAGAATGAGTTTGTTTAAAACATATTAGGATACTCTTTTTCTTTTTTTTTTTCATTCAAGTCATCACCAATCACTGCTAGTCAGGCTTATACCTGTCTTAATATTTAGAGAAATTTAAGGTACAATGGATGTTACAGATCTGGTCCTTTCTCTGAGCTGAGTAAAGTTACATCACAAAATGCATGACAACTGGGTGTTGTGGATAAGAACGACAACCATTGTAAATCCTGGGAGGTTGTGTCGCATTTAGAATGTGAGAAAGAGAGAGAGGGATGCTGACAGATGGATATCAAATACATAGTGATTTGAAACCTGTGGAAAGAGTTTTTTTCTCAATCTGCTCTCATTTCCTTTTCGTGCTTTTTACGAACATTGACATGTAAAGCCAGGGCCTTTGTAGAGGTGAATTTTTTTCTTTGTAAACAAAAACAGTTTTAATGAGGTTGCTGTTGAATGAAAAACCAATGGAAGCCAAACAACCGAGAGTCCAATCCCACCTTTGCCACTTACTAGATATGCGACTCTGGGCAATTAAATTAATTTCTTGTTGTCACAGTTATGTCATCTTAAAATGGGGATATTAATTGCATCTACCTTAAAGACTTGCTAGAAAGGTAAAATGAATAAACATTTGTAACAGCTAAGAACAGTGTCTGGAACATAGGAAATGCTACTAAGTGAATAAATGAGTAGGTTTTAGAATCAAACATATCAGGGTTTGAATCTTTGTTCTATTTATTAGCAATATGATAAATTATACAATTTTCTTCAGCCTGGTTTTCTCATTAGAAAATTTGGGGAAATAATTTGTCCTTTGAGATTTTTGTGCAACATCAAATGAAATTATATTTTCAACATGAAAGTGGAAAAATGACACATTTAATGCCATGTATTTGGAAAAATGTCTAAAATAGTTCATATTTTAGTAGTAGAAATATAAACTGATGAGGGGTCAGCAGGTGGTGTGGTGGTAAAGATGCTGGACACCCATGTGGCTGACTGTGGTTTGAGTCCTGGACCTGGAGACTTGCTTTCTCATTCTCCTTCTCTCTCTCTGTTTGTCTCTCTGTCATTTCTCTCTGTCTCTGGTGAGTGCATATGCCATGTAGCAAATTAAAAAATAATAATACTACATAAAAGTAAATAATTCTTTTTTTTTGGGGGGGGGAGAGATTTTCACTGTAGGGCGCGTGCGCTCACCAGACAGACAGAGAGAGACATAGAGACAGAAAGCGAGAAATCACCCCCCAGGGGGGATGGTCACGCCGCAATCCCTTCTCCTCCATTCTCCTCTCGGGATCTTGGGCACGCACGCACATGCGCCTGGCGTGAGTTTTAAGCCACCGGGTCCGGGACACGAACCGCGGTTGACTACGTGGGAGTCCAGCGACATAGCCATTACGCTAACTGCTGGTTCCCCAATAATTCTTTTATTAAAAAAGGATGTATAAACTGATGAAAGGATTTTGAAGAAAAATTTGACAGTATTCATGGCTCTTTTAAATGTGCATACACTTGACTAGCAATTTTACTTTGAGGAGTTTATCTTGTTGATACATAAAAATACATGTGCAAAGAGACTTTTTTACAGCATTGTAATAGCAAATAACTGAAGAACTTAAATGACTTTCGGTAGGGAATTATTTAAATAAGTCTATACAATGGGATTGCATATAGCTATTAAAATAAATGAGATAGATGGAAAGATGTCCAGGTATATTTTAATATATTAAATTATAGTAACTAACTAGATGAAATACAGGATATGACAGCTATCACGTATGCACATGCATACATATGTGTATACACAGAAAGTAATATAACGATATAAAACACATAGTATCTTATATGCAACCTACTCGCTACACTTCACTAACTTGCTACACAGATGGCCCATCTCTTTTTTCCCTGCTAGCCGTGAAAGTGTTCACCTCCGATGAATTATCCAAGAAGCCCAGGGTTTATGAAATTCAAGATGGCTGTTGTCAGTCCAGCTCCCAGCACCAGGGGGAGCCAGCACTGCAGAGTCTGCTTGGTGGCCTAGTGTTGCTTTCACTTCCAGGCTATGTGTATTGACTGGTCCTGACACCAACTGCCAGATACCATTTGTCCACGACTGTGGTGTGCCTCACTCCTTCAGGATCCTGGAAAGCTGGGATGGTTTGCACATAGAAGTATGGTCATTTTTAGTTTGTACCCACAGGCTCAGCCATTATTCACCAAGTCACAAGTCCAACCTTAGTCACATTCTCTGCAGGAGCCCTCCCTTGGAAGTACTTGGGTTCCCTGACCATAGGCCAATGTTCTCCTCTTCTGATGAGGCCTCAGTATTTGTCCCAACAGACCTCCCAGCTACCTAACCAGTTCCCCTAAGTTCAGGGAGAGAGTGACTATAGATTTCCCTCCCCCAGAAGACAGTGGGGAGAGGGAGCATTTTTTTAGATTGGTCACTTTCTTTCCAAACTCTGCATACCAAAGATTGGGGTAGCTTTTGCTAAAACACACATATATGAATCGGTTCCCTCACACTCTCATTCCAGGGCACCCATGTCTGCTGGCCTTGCATTTTCATAACCGCAAGCAGCTAAATAGATCAGAAAAATACAAAAGGAATGCAGAAAAATTATGTCTCCTTCAAGGTAACTTTCTGGATCTGGCTATCCCTGCTGGACTAAGCCTCCCATTTATCTGAATATTGTATTTGTATTTCTTATGCACAGGCAAGTTTTTGTTTGTTTGTTTGGTGTTGATATATATACATATATAGAGTACTTTGTGGAAGAACACTCAAGAAATAACTCATGTTGTTTGTCTATGAGGAATAAGAATGTTGATGAGAAGAAAGACTTATTTTTTACCTTGTACCTTTCTATTTTGCTTAAGTTTTGAAAAAAATTATTTCGTGGTATGGTAAAAAATTTAAAAATGATAAAAAAGATAATTTTGAAAATGTATGTTTTCTAGCATATGACAAGTATAAAAAAAAAAAAGAAAGAAAGGAAAAAAAAAATTGGTTCCTTTCCCTAGCTAGCGTTGGCATTTTCGTGACCTGTTCTCTGGGCAGTGGAGGCTGAGCAAGTGTAACATGTTCAATATTGATGAAAGTGTTTCTCTATGGCAGAGATATAAGAGAGGGTCCGAAAAGACTTGAATTGCTCATAGTGGGTCAGTGTGTTTGGGTATCTTTACCGTAATCTTTGCTCACAGAACTGCCATGTACAGAGGTGTAGGATGTGCAATGACAGGGAGTGCATTTATACCACACCCACACCGTCAATTCGTGCATTATCTGTATCTTTGTCTAGAAAGTACAAAAGACTCCAGTTCAAACAAACAAAAAGGCAATATTATGACATTTTCCCCTTTTTAGTTCCCAGAGGGCATGGGTACTCACAGGAGAGAGAGAGAGAGAAAGACAGAGAGAGAGAGACTGAGACTAGGGATTTGAGAGAGAGATGACACCCCTCTAATAGGGTGTGGTCACACAGCACTCCATTCTCCATTTCTCCGTCCTCTCAGGACCTTGGGCACACATACATACATGCTTACATACTTGCATGCATGCATGTATGCCTAGTGTCTCCTAGGCCTCTGAGGCTGGGACTCAGACTGTGGTGAGGTAGGCATGTGGGAATCTGGTTTTCCCTAACCATTAGGCTACAGGGCCAGCCCACTATTCTGACAATTTTGCAATAGATGAAAGGAAAGCACATGGATTCTCTTGGGATATTGCCAGAAGTAATTGTCTCCAAGGACAATGGAAAAGGCCATTCTCTGCCCTTGCCTGACTTCCATTCGCCTTCCTGGCCGTGCTGTCATGTGCCACTGAAACCCTCTTCTATGGGAAAAGAAGAGGGGAAAAAAAAAATACAAAATAGCATATCTTTTCTTCTTTCTTGAGCCCTCTATTTCTCTAAAAGGGGGTCTTCAGAATTAGCAGGTTGGAGTCTGGTCCAGTAGAGTTGGATTCCATATAACCAACCATGGTTCTAAACTCAGACCAACATGTGTATTTGTGTGCCCAAAGTCCCAATGGGATGCAGAAACGGGAAAAAGAAAGATTGCAGCATGACCATGTGCCACTGGGGGATGATTTTGTGTTCTCTCTTTTTCTGGTGATCATACATGTCCCCTGTCAATAAAAAATAAAAATAGAATTAGAGGGTCAGTTTATCATCGTTTTCTGTGGACCAAGATGTAATAGAGGCTCCTCTGTGGTTCTTGTTTTTATCAGGATGCTGTTAAGGTAGGATGTTACTGAGCTTAAACTAAATGGATTTTTTATGTCTTCAGACACAAAATCCTCAACCTTCAAATTGTGGTGGAAAGGAAACTAAATAAGATTTGAGAATATTTGCTTGAGTTTATTATTTGGTTTATATGTCAAAATGGAAAAACTGTTGGGATACTGCTTAGAACTTTCCAAAGCATAACTATGATACTATCTTGTATTGGTGTATATTAATGTTTGTATATGTTATTTAACTTTAGAATTAATATGTTTGTAATATAAATATTATTAGCAGTGCTTTTGTGTTCAGTGTGCAAATGGGTGCTTGGGCTCTAACAAATTGTTATGCAGATACTTCAATTTTATGCATTTTATCTAAAGGAATACACTTCCAAGAGCCTTTCTATACAACTCCGTCAGATTTACTTAGGCACAGTTAAATACTCTGATCACAATACCTCTAGGTAGGATACTAAATAGAATAAAGGATATATATTAGTTGGATCTCTTTCAGGTGCATGAGACCAAAGCTGAAGTTAAATGAGCGTAAGTACAAGATGAACTTACTGGTTTCTACAACAGCAAAGCCCAGCAGCAGGGAAAGCTTCAGGACTGGCTTGATCCAAGGGATTAAACAATATAAAGATGATCTACTCTTTATCCAGGTGAGTTTCTCAGGCTTTATATGCTGGCAAAACAACTGTAAAAAGCTTCCCCTTCATTCAAGGACAGCAGAAAAGAACACAAACTTTTCCTTCATTCTTGCTGTATCTCTTTAACTAAGATAGATTGTGTGCCCACTTCTGAGTCAATTGCTTTAATCAGAGATTATGATCTTTTGATTGGCCAAGAGTGAATCATATACTTATACCTAGAGCAAAGAATGGTTTCAACTCTATTATAAACTCTTGATCAAAGGTTTAGGGGAAGGGCTGGCTGGTTCTTCAGGATAATATTAGAATATGTGTAACATAGGACCAGCAGACAGGATAATGGTTATATTGCTGGACTCCCACTTAGTTGACTGCAGTTCAAGTCCTGGACCCGGAGGCTTAAAACTCACACTAGGCGCATGTGTGTGCATGCCTAAGATCCCAAGAAGAGAATGGAAGAGAAGGGATTGTGGCATGGCCATCCTCCCTGGGGGGGTGATTTCTTGCTTTGTATCTCCCACTCTGCTTTGTATCTCTATGTCTCTCTAGCAAGTGCAAATGCCCTATAGCAAAAATCTCTCTAAAAAATGGGGAAAAATATGTGAAATGTAAGAAAAGACATTTGAAGGCAAAAAGTAAAGGTGTTCACTATAAAGGTAGAGTTATATAGCTAAAAGAGAGTGATCTAGATTTATAGATGAACATTCCTTTCTAAGATGTATAAGACCCAAAGTAAAGTGGAGAAGCTGGGGCATGCCTTGGGAGTATACAATGGCAATGGTGGTTATACACATCATTCGTTATGCATTGCTTGTTCACTTAAATCTAAGTGGCTTTTTTGTCTAGATCTAAAGAAAAGTGTTTATTACATTTTTATTTTCCAAATGCATTTTTAACCTTTTAAAAGAATTTATTTGTTTTTACTAGAGGGTATACAAACACAGGGAAGAGAAAGTACCCACAGATGGAGTGTAGTCACACTACGATTCCCTCTCCCCCAGTTCTCGATGCCGTTGAGATTCTGGGCATGCACAAATGTATGTGCACCTAGTGTGTTTCTCAAGCTGCCAGATATAGGGCTTAAATCACATGGTCAGCCATGTGAAATCCAGCTGCCCTAACCACCAGGCCATGGAACTGGCCCTATTTTTTTTTTTATTTAAAAAAAATTTTTATGGAGATTTTTGATGTTGATTGCATGTGCTCACCAGAGAGGCATAAAGTAAGAAATCTCCTCTTGAGAGATGGCCATGCCACAATCCCTTCTCCTTCATGTTCCTCTCAGGATTTTGGACACACATGCACACTCCCCTGGCCTGAATTTTAAGTCACTGGGTCTGAGACTCAAATCATGGTTGACTACATGAAAGTCCAGTGATATAACCATTACACCATCTGCTGGTCCCACTTCTGTATTTGTTGACATAAACATTTGCTCCCCACCCTCCTCAGGAGTACATTTTTGTAGCATACTTAGAAAGCACCATCAGGTGAAACAAAAAAGAAAATGAACAAAAATCATCTAAACTTATCACCTCAAGATTTTCACTATTAGCATCTTGGCATATTTCTTTTGCATAGAAAATTATATAAATGATTTAGAAAGGTGAATAAAATAGTGGCAATTCTGGGCTATGCACTTGTTACCTAGTCATAAAGATTCAGATATAAAATGTTTTGAGGGCATTTAATGTATGAAAACAAACCTTGGAAGACAACTGCATTTTCTTACATTGTGTTCTGTCCTGCAGGCAGACAATTACTCTTTCTCGGGATCTGAAAGGTTATTTCAGTGATATTGGCTTAAATCAAAGAGTCAGGTCAATCTGTTATATGTCCCTGAGTTTTCTAATCAACAGGATTTATAATATTATTAATCACATTTTTATGTCGTTTTATCAGTTGTAGAGGTCCTGGAGAGGGCTCTTGTGAGAATATACAGTGTGTCATACATTTTTAATATACTCAGTATTAGGCCTCCCATAGAGCTCTTCTCCATAAATATTGGTGTATTCTTACATTAAATCATTTTTAGAATAGCATGAAAGTAAAGCATGTCAGAATGTGGCATTTACTTCTCTTGATGTTCTTTCTTCCCTTGCAAATGGAGATCATCTTTAAGGAAAGATCGTCTACGAGCAGGCCTCCCAGGTACCCCACCCTAGGACTCTCAAGGCTCAGTTTCCATGTCCTCATGAAGGTCATGTCTCCCTTTACCTACTGGATATGGTGCAAATTCTCATGTTCTTTTTCACAAAATCCTATACTAATCATCTATGGTTCAGACATTCCTCTCCATTTTAAGTCACCTTCCTTGGGTTTAGAACCCCTGTAATGGAAGTTATAAATCATGAATATTCAAATCCAGTGACAGCAAATGTCTCTGGATGCTACTGGTGCCCTGAACATCCCAAACTCATATCTGCCTTTTGGTTTTTACGGCCCTACATGAAAGCCGTTCCACTCCTATTTGTTCTTCAGGGCACTGAAAATTTCCCTGTAGTTCTATAAACGATTGAATTAAGCAAATATGAGTTGACTCACAAAAATTTTGGTGACTATCTGCATTTATTATACCAAACAGTGACAAAGATTTAATAAAGTAAGCTTCTATTCATGCACTAGGTCTTAACTCAGATGCCACTTTCTCAGGAAGGCCTACTCTAAACGTCCCCTTTCTTTGGGATTGGAAATTCAAATGAAAAAAATTTAACACAGATGACTTTGGTGGGATGGAAGAAGGAAAAGAGCACCTTAAGTTGTGTTCTTCCAACACAGTGTATTTACATTAAAAATCATTAATCACTTCCATAAAGAAATATGCTCTTTCTACTTTTCTTGAAATGATCCGTTCTCTGGATCTATTTCTTACTTGTTCATTTTAATAGCTAAAGTAGTGCAGAGATAGTGTTCTTTAGTGTACTCTAGATAACTACACTGACTGTGGCCCCTCAGACTTGCTTCCGCATTAGGGACAAAACAGAAATGGTGGAGAGTATAGAAATTGACTGGTGCATCTTGTTTAGGTCTTAGTCTACTTCTCAACTTCAGCTGGAAACAGGGGTGCAGTTTCGGCAGATCCGATTCTTCAGAGAAGGCAAAAGTCTAAATTTTTATGGGACATATTTTAATCTTAAAGTTTGGGTCAAATTAAAATAGAAAAATCAATAAACACAATATAGCCATGCCATAAAGGCTGGAGTTCAGATTTATCAGAGCTTCATGAATTTGCCACCTTCATCCTAAAGATTCAAACTCCAGCACTCATTACTTGTTAAAACTCAACAGAGTGGATGGATGGGCACATTGATGAATGAACATTGCTCTTTTTGCTTCTGCTTTTTTTTTCTCCCTTCAATCTGTCTTCTCTGTAGTTGCCAGGATGACCTTTATAAAATGCAAATCAGATAATGTTGTTCTCACTGAAACACTAGCACGTGATTCCTCATTCATTATCTTTAGGCTATAATACAAACCTACTAGCATGGCCTCTCCTCACTCTTTATTCTCCATATGTCCCATGTTCCAGGCACGTTTGCCTACTTGTCATTCCCCTGGATAGATGAGTCTGTCCTGATTTTGTTCTTAACGATTCTCTCAGGTTAGAATGCTTTTCTCCTCACTCCCGCCATATTAAATTATACCCATTCTGCAAGTTCTACATTAGTCGTAACCTCCTCTATGAAGCCTTCACAGGTATATGAGATCGAATTAATGGTTCCCTCCTCTGTGTTCCCAGATCATTGTTTTTATACCGCTGATGGCATGAGCTCTGTTCTAATACAGATCTATTTTTAACTGTTTCTCTAGCTATGTTATGAAACACTTAAAGGTAGGGCCCAGGTTTGATTCTCTTCTTGAGTAATCTTTTCTGTCTTATTGCTACTTTGCTTTCTTATACTTATTTTCTCATGGACCTGTCAATGCACTAGCTTCCCAATTAAATTGAAAAGTCATTAGGGTAGAGATTTTGTGGCTCATAAGACATCATACTGTGCTATATCTAGAGTATGTATTTAATGAGTATGTCTTAAAAATGTCAGAATGATCGCCTCAAAGTCAGTACCTTTTGGAAGAGAATAATGAAGATATTATGAAAGACCAGCGATAATGTTCTATATTCTCTTTAAAACTGAATTGTTTCTAATGACCATTAGACTGGGCTTATTGTCCTGATTGAGGGGAAGTCTAGTTCAATTATTTTTTAAAGTGCGAAAACCAGAGCCATAGGATTTGTAAGGAAAGTCTGTATTACATTCAAGTACATGAAGCAACAGTGCTTTTTTAAGCTGCTCATGCGCGAAACACAAAATTGTTTTATGACTGTATAACTTTGTCTTATGTCTACCCACAAGTAGTTTTGTACATATTTGTTTGCAAACATCAGTGGGGTGTGATTGCTCCATTATGATTATTATTTCTACCCTGGAGACTTGTATAACTTTTATCCGTGAAATCCTTGTTGAATCGTTCTATGATAGATTTTTACTATGGATCCATTTTAAACAATGTGTTTAACATTTTTTGATTCTTTGGTTGCAAGACACAGAAACTGACTTTGCCCAAGTTTTATTAGGTCATCAGATAGGTCATAGAATTAATAGACTTGATTTTCCCACTTCTGGCAAATTCTGCTAATAGGTTAATTTTGGTTATTTTCCCTTGGATAGGCAATGTCACAAGAATGTTGCCTTAATTTCTTGTCCAGCGTGATATCTCACAGTTGCATTAACTTAAGCACCTCAAATAGAAATGAGTCTTCCACCATAACCTTTCCCATCTCGGCCCTGACTTTGTTCCTTTCCATTTTTTATCCCATGGGGGAACGAAATAGTATTAGAAAAGAAGACTTCTCCACTCTTCTAATAGGCACAGTTGCATTCCAGGCTATAACTGAGTTTCAATTCAAGACAAGTGGAAGGTCAAATTCAGGGTATTAATGAGAACCATATTTTTTCTTCCTTGGTGGCTGTTAAAATGATAGATGCCAGTTCTGTGGGCTAGAGGAAACCCACTCAAGACCTTGAATGTTATCGTCCATCGTTAAATCTCACACATACACGTGTCATTATACATGAGCTCAGTGCAGCCACACTAAGGCCATGGCTGCTTTCCTGTCCTGTCTGTCGCTGGGCTGTCAAGTCCCAAGCAAACAAAGAATGTTTTCTTTTTATCGATTCAATAAGGAGCAGCGAGGAAAAGCTGAAGCCAGATATTGGTGGATGTATTTCCGAGTTGGGTTCAAGTCAGGTCAAAGGGTAGGAGTCAGGCAGCAAAGCAAATTATTCCATGCGGAACACCAGCCTGAAAAGTGATCTGCAGAGGAGAAGCCCTGTTTACCCAAATGGTCTTGATCTCTAAATCTTACCTTCCTGTCAGCCATTCTTATTTGCAATGACAGTTTTAAGAGCTGCTGTTTTACTAGGTAGCAGTCAGATCTGGTATTTGAAATTAGAGTGGGAGAGAAAAAGGAAATGCATATTGAGAGGCACAGATTGAGAAAATGGAGAGAAAAGAAGATTTTAGATGGCTGGATAACATGGCATTGATCCATTGTCTGAATTCATTCATTCATTCACTTACTCATGCAATCAATCTTGGTGGCATATCTTTTTTTAAGGTTTACTTATTTATTTCTTCCATGAAAGATGAGAGAGAGAGAGAGAGAGAGATACAGACAGACAGACTCCAACAGGGTCTTCACACTGTGTTTTATCCTCATCCTCGACCAGCCTGGATCATAGGCACAAGAGTTGGCATCCAGCTTGTATAGGAAGGCCTTGGTATATGAACCTGAAACCTTCCTGTGTAAGTCCAGTTACATTACCACTGCACCACTATCTGGTCCCTATGCACACTGATATATCAGTTGCCATGTTAAATGCTGGCTATGTCAGTGGTCCCCAAGGCTACTCTCCAATTTGATGATTCATTAGAAGGACTCATAGAATTCAGAGACACTATCATATTTATGTTTATTATTTATTATAACCAAAGGATACAGATTAAAGTCAGCCAAGGGAGAAAGCACCGAGTCCAGAAAAACCAACTCGATCTTCTAGTTTCCTCTCTCGGTGAAACCATGCAGACAGTGCTCAGTTCTTCCAGCTGTGATGTGTGACATGTATGAATATTACTAACCAGGGAGGTTCACCCAGCTGTGGTGTTAAGGGGTTACTCATGTAGGTATGAAATATATGAAATACAGACTTAAGACACACAGGCTGTAGTCCCCACTCTCTCAGAGGTCAAACTGATACAGTGTGACCCAGGGCTCAGGACAAGAAAAACAGGGTATTCACATAAGTCACATTGCTACATAAACTATCTGCCATGGTGTGAAGCTCCAGGAACATAAAGACACTTTCATGAAGCTGGATATTTCAAGAGTTTTTCTCTCAGAAGCTTTCCAAGGCTAAGGCTGCCTTTGGAATGTCTAGAGTCTGAAAGAAAGAGGGTAGTTAAGAGTGCCTTTAATGTAAGGATGAAATGGGCATGAACTCTGATGAAGAGTTAGAACATGTTTTGTGGTCGAGGTGAGGTTAAGTTTTCTTTAAACATGTTGGTTTGAAGTATTCTTTAGATGACACAATGGAAACATTGAACAGACAGTCTGTTGTTCAGGGAGTCAAGGATGGAGAGATCGATGGAAGGGGTGTCAGAACACAGGGTATTCAAGTTCACCAGACTGGAAGAGATCACCAGGACTGAAGAGTAGATGAAGAAGAGGATAAAGAACTGAGGCCTGAAGCATTTAACATGTTTAAGGTTAGAGAGAAGATGAGAAGCCAGTTACATAGGAAGTAAACTAGGAGAACACAGTGCACTGGAAGCCAGGAGCAGAAAGGGCAGCAGGAAGGAGGGAGTGATGACATGTGGGTTCTTTGGTGATACAATGGTGTGATTGCATTTCCTCAAAAGCATGTGCTGGAAACTTAATCCCCAGTGCAACAGTGTTGGATAATGGGACCTAATGGGAGGTATTTAGGTGATTAGGGCTCCACCCTTACAAATGAATGAAAACTGATTATAAAAGGGTTTTAGTCTCTGAATTCTATCTCTTGCTTTCTCTTACCTTTTCTTTCACCCTCTTCTGCCATGAGGATGACTTAGCAAGCAGGCCCTCCTCTGATGCCGTTCTTTTTTTTCTTTTCTTTTTTTTGGAGAGGTTTTTGCCATAGGGCACATGCGGTTGCCAGACAAAAGGAGAGAGACAGAAAGATAGAAAGCGAGAAATCAGCCCCCCCAGAGGAGATGGCCATGCTGCAATCCCTTCTCCTCCATTCTCCTCTTGTGATTTTGGGCACGCACGCACACGCACCCGGCATGAGTTTAAGCTACCAGGTCTGGGACTCAAACAGTGGTCGACTACGTGGGAGTTCAGCGACATAGCCATTACGCTGACTGCTGGTCCCTGATGTCTCTTCATTTTTGGACTTCCAGCCTCTAAAATTATAGAAAATAAAGTCTAACTCCTCATGAGAGTGGTTTATCATTATTATTTGGCTTATACAAACTTTTCTTAAATTCAGTACTCTCCTTTAGGTATTCAAGTTTGTTTGTCTTTGTTTATTTTATCAGGGAGCATGTGTGCTTGCCATAAGAAAGAGGGAGAAAGCACCCACTAATGGGGCATGGTCAGGCTGCAATTTCTTTTCTTCCATTTCTCCATCTTGTCAGGATGTGGGGCATGCATGACACATGCCTGGTATGTTTTCAAAGCCACCAGGGCTGGAATTCAAACTGCAGCTGGCCATCAGGTATCTGGCTCCTTTAACCACTAGGCCACAGGGCTAACCCTCAAGACTTTGAATATTACTAATTTCCCATAGCTCTCTACCTCAAAATAATCAAAAATGATACTTCCAAATATCATTTTTCTTTTCTTTTGTTGGAGTATTTTTTTTGTGATGAAGGCTATGCATGTTTTGTCAACAAAATCCTTCTTTGATATTCAAAATATGAACAAAAAAGGAGAGAGATTACTAATGTTGAGAGCTGACATTTACTGAGAACTATGGTAAACACATGGACTCTTCCTTTTGGTACTCATAACACATGAAGTAGATGCAACAATTAGCACCAGTTTAGAGTTTATATAAGTAGGAATGGAGATGTTACATTACTATTAAAGATTTTTCCTGCTATGGATGGTAAGACCACAGAGCTGTTATCTATCAGGTCTGTCTTACTCATTTGTATAACACCTTTTCCTGACATCAGGAAGTATAGTTTGAACTACAAAATTTTGTTTCTATAATCTATATGGTGTCGAATACCTTTGTAAGTACTACGCCAATTTTTGTTGAGTTTTATGGAATTGAATTACGTTACCAGGTGTACTGAGAACCACAAACCATGCCTGGTTTGCCATGTCTTTTGACCAGCTACCCATTTTCCTAGCTGAGCTCCCCTCCCCCCTTCTCTCTGCTACACCAGGCAGACACGATTTCAGGTTGCCTGGTTTAAAAGCAATTATACCTCTAGAGAATCTTGTTGTCTCTGATTTCTAAGTGCTGGTTGTTTATAGAATTACTGCTCAGATCCCTTTAGTTCAAAATGAACATGCCAATGAAACTGAAATGAGAATCCACACTTCTAAATTGGATTATCGGCTTCCCTAGTGTACCAGTTTGCACCATTCCTCCCTCGGCAAAGTTGCCAGGGAGTCTCAGCAGTTTAGTTTTATGGCTTATGCTGGATGGTTGGGACTGGGTGCATCTAGTTAACTTATTAGTTATGCTGCATCTTGGGGATGACTGTTGCCACAGCAACAGACAAACAGCCCTTCCCAACCTATTTAAATTGGTTCTACATCTTTGTGGTTTTTGTTTTTTGTTTTTCTTAGGAGAGCTTTTTGCTATAGGGCACGTGCATTTGCCAGTAAGACAGAGACAAAAATGCAAAAAAAAGTGAGAAATCACCCCCCGGGGGGATGGCCACACTGCAATCTCTTCTCCTCCATTCTCCTTTCAGGATCTTGGGCACGCACGCACACGCGCCCGACATGAGTTTAAGCCTCCGGGTCCAGGACTCTAACTGTGTTCAACTACATGGGAGTCCAGTGACGTATCCATTACACCTTCTGCTGGTCCCTATCTTTGTGGTCTTTTAAAAATTATTATTATTGTGTTGAGAGAATGGGAAGATCCAACTCTTAGTTCTAACTTAGTAGGCTCCAAGGCAAAAATGTTAACAATAAATAAAAAACAGGAAATATTCTGAGCTGCTTCTCTTGCTTTCTGCCCAAGAAACTTTTTCTGCTTTTCTTTGTAAAGTGAAGTTGAAATGAATATGGCTACGTTGATCAGAAACCGATTCCTCTAGCTTGTTTTTACTGCTAACTAGTTTTCTTTGGTGCTAGTATAATTGATAAATATCAAGAGGGCTGGTGGATGGGTTAGTGTTTATCAGTTAAATGCTGCTGCTGAGTAGTGCAGAGAAGGAAACTCAATGCAGTGTTTCCACCAACTTGATGGAAAGGGGGATGGATGGCTTAATTTCCCCCGGAATAGAGTATTAGCAGAATGAACATACTTTCTGGAACACAGTGCAACTCTTGGGTAAGTTAAGCTTAGGTCTAGTTTCAGTCAAGTCGCCTATTAATTTCTAGAAAAAAAAAAACTGACAAAAAATGTATTAAGGAAGCACTTTCAAAAATATAGGTCTAGGGACCAGCAGTTAGCGTAATGGCTATGTCGCTGAACTCCCATGTAGCTGACCATGGTTTGAGTCCCAGACCCAGTGGCTTAAACTCACGCTGGGCACGTGTGTGTGCGTGTCCAAGATCTTGAGAGGAGAATGGAGGAGAAGAGATTGTGGCATGGCAATGCCCCCTGGGTGGTGACTTCTCACTTTCTATCTCTCTGTCTCTCTCTGTCTTTCTGGTGAGCGCACAAGCCCTATAGTGAAAATTTCTCAAAAACACACACACACACACACACACATATATATATAGGTCTGTACTGGTAGGTGGCATGGCAGTTAAGGGTGCTGTATTCCCACGTAGCTGACCATAGTTTGAATCCCAGATCTGGTGGCTTGTTTTCTCACTTGTTTTCACTCTCTCTCTTCTCACTCTGTCCCTCTCTGGTCAATTAAGATAAATAAATGAATAAATAAAATAAATCAAGTTAAATAAAATAATTCTTAAAAAAATAAAAGAACAGGTCCAAGAGGCCAGCAGGTGGCTGGGTCCCTCATAGCTGACTCCAAGATTCAAGCCCAGACCCTGCAACTTAAAAGTCATGCTGGGTATGTGTGCACACATGCCCAAAATCCTGAGAGATGAATGAAGGAGAGTTGGCATAGTTATCCCCGGGGGGACAGGGGTAGGTTTCTCACTTTCCCACCATTCTCTTCCTCTCTCTTCCTCTCTGTTGAGCACATGAGCCCTACAGCAAAAAAAAAAAAAAAACAAGAAGAAGAAGAAGAAAAGAAAAAAAAAGGAAATTCAGTAAAGTACTATACACTTATAATTAAATACTAAAACTAAATACTAAAATATGCTCCATTCCCAGAATTGTAGAAAAATTAATGATGGAAAGACAGAATAGCCTGCTATCAAAGCTGAAGAAACCGACCATGCTGACTATGGGGGTCGATGAGTGTGTGACCTAAGAGTGCACTGATGTTTACCTTGGAGGCTGGGGGAAGGATGTGAAAGTTTCCTGGGCCATCTTTGCCATCCTCTTGATTGGCACATACTCTTTAGGGGGCAACTTGCCTTCTCTGCCAAGGGAAATAAATATTTGACAACACTTTGGCAGCTGCTAATAAGAATCAAGGGGCCAAATGGGAAAAAATGGAGTACATATATTTTACTGGTTTGAGGACTTTTAAAAAGATACTGCGTACCCAGTTTATTCACCCTCCGTGATAGAGTAAGAAATGTTTCCATTCTCTGTGATTCTTTAAAAAGTAGAGCCAAAGTTGAGAGACCTACGTTCACCAGCAGACCCAGACTCAACTGTGACTCATGCCACCTCTGCTAGCTGGCCTGCACCTGGGCTCAGCCTTGGCTACACGTTCGAAAACCCTGGGTAGCTTTCTGAAATCTTGAAGTCCAATCTATAACACAAATGGATGAATCAGGGGCTCCAACTTTCTTATTATTTTTAAATGTTCCAGGTGATTCTATTGTGCAACCAAGCTTTAGAACCACAGGTTTGGAGATTATGGATTCCTGGCTGCTCAGAAGAGACAAGAGAGATGAAGGTCTTTATTGTGTAGAGAATTCACTAATTACGAAAGCATCTTTTATGATGAAGGGAACAGGAGAAATATATCTTCTATAAAGACTATGTACAACTTTTTGTTTGTTTGTTTTGCTATAGGGCACGTACACTCACTGGAGAGAGATAATGAGAGAGGGGAAGAAAAAAATCAAAATCACCCCCCAAGAGGGATGGCCATGCCTCAATTCCTTCTCCTCCATTTTCCTCTCAGGATTTTGGACACATGTGCACACACACCCAGTTTATTTTCTAAGTCATCTGGGACTTGGACCCTGCATTTGGCCATGTGGATCCAGCTGCTTTAATCACCATGCCACCTGGCTGGCCTGTCTATGTGTAACTTGTATAATCAGAAAAAAAATAAATAAATAGCTGAAATAAATGCTGAGCATGTGAGATTATTATGAGAGTGCTATTTATTAGCATATAACTTTGTGCAAGGGACCTAGTAGATTTTTTTTTTGAGAGATTTTTGCTATTTATTTTCGAGAGGGTACATGCACTCATCAGAGAGACAAGAGAGTCAGAGAGGCAGAAAGTGAGAAGTTCTCACCCCTGGGAGGTGGAGGTGGTAGTGGAGGGGTGGGGAGATGGCCATACCACAATCCCTTCTTTTCCATTGTTTCAGGATTTCAAGCACTCATGCATATGTGCCTAAAATTGCCTCTATCCCTTCTGTTTCATTTTCCTATCTTATTATAGTCCTGCTCTCTCACTTTCCTAGCTAAGACCATTATTATTATTATTATTGTTATTATTATGCAAAGGTTACATGTGTATGTGTGCATATGAGAGAGAAAGAGAAGGAAAAAGAAACATCCCCCAATGGGGCCTGGCCATGCCACAATTCTCTTTCTTCCCATTCTCCATCTTGCCAGGATCTTGGGCATATATGCACGTGATGTGTTTTACAAACTGCTGGGTTGGAACTCAAACCCTGGCCAGTCATGTGGGATCCAGCTTCCTCTGTACCAAACTATTGTGCTGCAGAGCAGCCTAATTCATAGTAGAATGCTTAAATTGTTTGCCGTAAAAGCTATTTTCTATTAAAATGAAATATGCAGATACATGTATATATGCAAACACACGTATTTGTATTGTATCATTACTTGCACACACTCAATTCGCAACACACGTCTTTAAGCTGATGAGGAAACTAAAGAAATCTTAATATTTTTCTAAGATTTTAGATATTTTTCTCAATGTAAGATTTTGACTATCTATCTCCCATACTTATAACAGTCTACTCTTGCCAAAATCTTCTCACAAGAAATGAGACTGAAAAAGTAAAAGAAAAAAAATGCTGCTGTTTTCAGTCTTTGTTTTCTTTTCTATTCTTCTTCTTCTTCTTCTTCTTCTTCTTCTTCTTCTTCTTCTTCTTCTTCTTCTTCTCCTTCTTCTCCTTCTCCTTCTCCTTCTCCTTCTCCTTCTCCTTCTCCTTCTCCTTCTCCTCCTTCTCCTTCTCCTTCTTCTCCTTCTTCTCCTTCTTCTCCTTCTTCTCCTTCTTCTCCTTTTTTTCCTTTTAATATTTGTTAGAGAGTATATGTGCTCACCAGAGGAGAGGAAGTAAAAGTCACCCCCAAGGGGATGGTCGCACTACAATCCCCTTGTACTTCAGTTGTTTAGGATTTTGGGTGGGCATGTACATGTGTTGGCTGTGATTTTCAAGCTTCCAAATCTGAGACTCAAACCATGTATTTGGTTGTGTGGAGATTGAGAGCCTTAACCTCCACACTACCTGCTGGCCCAGCTGCTGGTTTTAATAATTGGCAGATCGTCTGCCCTGTGTAAATGATGGTTATTCACATTTGTTGGGGAAGTGCTCTGGGATACCAAGGGTATGATTTGAATGGCTTAAAATCAAAGTGGATCCTGGTGTCAATCAAGACAAATAATGCCTTTGTCTACAAATGAGTAATTTGCAGTTATTGAGATTCCTGTTTCCAGTATAATTCAGGAAAAGTTCTATTAAAATATTGATGGGTGTTGGGGGCCAGCAGGTGGCTTGGCGGTTATGGGAGCTGGACTCCCACATGGCCGACCATGGTTAGAGTCTTAGACCTGGTGGCTTGCTTTCTCACTTTCTCTTTCTCTCTCTCTGTCTCTCTCTTTCTCTCCCTCACTCTCTCTCTCCCCCTCTTTGGTCAAATAAATAAGTAAATAAATAAAGTTAAATAAAAATTATTAAAAAAAATTGAGGGGTACCAACAGGTGGCATGGTGGTTAAGGTGCTGGATTCCCACCAGTTTGAGTCCTGATTCAGTGGCTTGAAAATCACACTGGGTGCATGCAGGTCCGTGCCCAGAGTTCTAGGAGGACAATAGAGGAGAATTGTGATGTGGTCATGCCCCCAGGGAGATCATTTCTCACTTTTCCTCTCTTTCTCTCTCCTATGAGTGCATGTGCCTTATGGCAAAAACCTAAAGACAAACATTGATATATTGTATGTAATTACATAGCATTGTGCATATATAATTGGTGAGTTTCTTATTTTCCTATGTTCTTCCTCCCCCTGACTTACTCACGAGTGTTAAAGAGAAATGGAAAAACTAGACTGTCACGAACTACTGCTAGGCAGAATACTTACTTTCCAATGTTGCTAAGAGTTTCTTTTCTTTCTAACAAAACTGTTCCTTTCTTTCTTCCCATAATCATTAGTCTGTGTTTTGATGATAAAACAGAATTAGAAAGTTGGCTATCCATAATTAATACATGTTTACTCTGCCAATTAATACATATTTACTCTGCCAAATGGTTTCTTGCTAGAGAAAATAATGGCAGAAAACAGTACTAGGATGACTTCCATTCTGTAACTCTTAATTAGCAAAGCCACATCAGTGACCTACTGTAGAGAGGGAGTATCTTAAAGAGCTATGATGGGGCTGGGCCGCCACGTAGAGTTTATCTGAATGAAATTTCTCAGGATATTCAAGGCATTTACTGTGCTTTTTTGTCTTTGTTTGTTTTCCTTCTTTCTTTACAATTACAAGGTAAGAACAAAATTTTAACAAATTTTCTGGAAAAAATACTAGCAGCTGCCAATTTAAAAAGCCAAACCAAACCAATAGTACAATTGGCCAATAAGGCAATCCCCACTGACTCTCTTTTAAAGAAGACTGATATCAGTTATCATTTTGGAATATTGCATATTCATAGTTTCTACACTGGAAAGAGTCCAAGCATTGTTGATGAAAATCAGAGGTAATGTATGGCTTGTCTCAAGAACGATAGGTTTGTATCTGTTCCTGGAAATCATTAAACCTCATCTTCTCCGTGCTATATAACCCCATGTTGTGCTGGAGCCATAGAATTTTCTTCCTGCTAGTTTTTATTTGTGGTATTTATGTGTTTTATTGATTATATGACATAATAAAACATAGCAAGTTGGAGCTGTATGTGCTATATATTTTGTTCTACAGCAATGCAGAATGTTAGGGCTTGGCTCTCCACTTGAAACATCTTGCTGGGATATAAATAGATTTATAATGACTACTAGGCTCTGTGCCTGCAAAATATCCTGGTAGGTAGCTCATTATAGAGCTAACATCATTAATAAAATAGCTGAAAAATTTCACAAGTACAGGAATATCTTTTACATCAGTTGCTGTAAGGAAAATACCTAGCGTATGCATAATTTGAGACTCATTTTAAAGCTATAATTTATCATCATTATCTACATATTATAATGGCAAAACAGGTTTAATTGCTTTTGACTGGACTGGCATGATGATGAGGAGAAAAGTTGGTAGCAGATGGTCCTACTGTCAAAACTGCAGTCTCTTAGCCCAAAATAAAGTAACAGCCTTAACTGAGTATGTTTTTGGTTTCCACCTCTATCTTATCTTGATAAGTATGAATTAGCATTTTCTGTTATTATAATTGTCTAGAGAAAAGTAGAAATAGTAATTATTTACAGTAGACTAAAATAGCTGTGAAATTCAACTTCAGAAGGTTTAAATTGTCTAACATTTTGGGGTTAACAGAAATATTTATTTTTGGTATGACTTCATGTTTTTTTTTTTTTTTTTTAAATTCCATTCCAGGGACCAGCAATTGGCATAATGGCTATGTCGCTGGACTCCCATGCAGTCGACTGTGGTTCGAGTCCTGGATCCAGTGGCTTAAACTCATACTGGGCACGTTTGTGTGCATGCCCAAGATCCTAAGAGGAGAATGGAGAAGGGATTGCAGCGTGACCATCCCCCCTGGGGGGTGATTACTCTCTTTCTGTCTCTCTGTCTCTCTCTGTCTGTCTGGCGAGCACACACACCTTATAGCAAAAACCTCTCAAAAAAATTTTTTTTTCATTCCACATTTACAATATTAAATGGCTGGCATCTGAACATTTTTTAATACATCTGTTTTGGTGCTGAATAATACTTGTTTTTCTACTCCACCTACAGAGTTCGCCATTAAAAACAAAAACAATGTACATGACAAAAGTGATTTTCTTTGAAATAACTTGTCTCTATGTGATCAAATAACGTATGCAGCAGGCATTAAAGATGTACAGCACTTACATTTCACTGCATTTGAAATTGTAGTGCTGTGTACTAGTTATAATATGGTCTGCCCTCTTATATTAAACACAACACAGATGGATACCTATGATGTGTCTATAAAAAAATACACACTCCATGCAATCATAGAGTTCTCAGCACATCAAAGAATTTAAGATCAAATCATAAAAATTCAAACTGTAGAATTGCAAAAATTAAGTCTTCTTCTCTGTCTTCTAAGACTTTGGTGGCCCAAGAAGAACACAATTATCAGGTGGTAGATTACACTCTTGGCTGGTCAATGCAAGTAAATTAACTGCTTCAACTGATAGAAGAGAAATGCCAGCTATAGCAACTTAAGTGAAGGTGACATGCTATCTGCAAAATAATTCGAATTTGAAAGTGCAGTTTAACCCCCAAGTAAAGGGAAGAAGAAAAAAAAAAAAAAAGGGGCAATCTGCCAGACTAAAATAATGTGCGACAGAGAAATTATTCGGAAATGGAACTGGTTATAGAGATACAGATTTATTATTTGGTTGCTGTCATGATAAATTTGCCTCAGCTATGCCCATACATGTTACAGTATTCGTGTCTTAGATGACTGGAGATGTTGCAAAAGGCTTGGCACAATTGAAAATTCATTCTGAGAATATAAATGGTAAATGCTCTTCTGAGAGTGGGTATGTGTGTGTGCATGTATATGACATACAGGACACACATATATATTCCATATTTTAAAAGAAAATGGTCTGCTAATGAATTAAGATGTCCATACACCATAAAGGATTTGAAACTATAGAATAAATGTATTATTATTATCTATTTATAACAGTGGTTTAAGAAGCCATTCCAATGGGTATAAAATGGTTATTCTGGTTGAATGTCACATAGTGATTTTATGTGCTAGATACTATGTGAATAATGTCCTTAATGAGTATCATTCATTGACTTTTTAAACATATTTAAGTTAAATAATTCAGTTTAATCTGATTATATTTTTCTTGGTTTTACTTCACATATGGCAGTTTTTGCTGTCATGCGAGACTTTCTTCATGAAGTAGGACTTTGCAAAATATTATGAAAAGCAGAAGATCCAGAGGGTATGCAAATGCTTTTGATATAGGAGAGAGATTTAATTTCTCCAATTGAGATTCATGGATCCTCTCAGAGCTCAGAAAGCAGCACTATTTTTGGCATGTTCAGTGAGAAGACTCAGTGTATTCGGTAGTCTTCCATTAACACATCATACTACAATTCTTTTTTAAAAAATATTATTTTATTTAACTTTATTAGTTATTTTATTTAACTTTATTTATTCATTTATTTTAATTTGACTAGAGAGAGAGAGACAGAGTGAGATAGTGAGAGAGAGAGAGAGAATGAGAGAGGGAGGGAGGGAGGGAAGGAAAGTGAGAAAGTAAGCTGCCAGGTCCAGGACTCACACTGTGGTCTGGCAAGTCTGGGACTTGAATTACAATCAGCCATGTGGGAATCCAGTACTCTCAACCACCATGCTACCTGCCAATGGTATGTTTTCTCCAAGAAATATTAATACAGATGGTTCTTGTTTGGACAGCTCCAATGATAGGAAGCTAGTCTTTATCTTTGGAACTCTTTCTGGAGTGACTATTGTCATTTGGTATCCGAGTTCTACTTTTAGTCATTCTTGATAGCAGGAATCCTCCTGGGTTTGTCTGAGTCATTTTTGACTGAGCCACTGTCCTCATTTCCTCATCTCCTCTTTCCAATAAAAAAAAAATCTCCCACCTGTTCTTTCCTCAGTCTACACCTGTCTCTAACATGGAGGCATTTTATATTCCTTCTACCTAAAACATTGTCCAGTGCCCCTCTGTGTCTGCAGGCTCTTCATCTGCAGATTCAACTGACCACAGAGGAAAAAGGTGGCATTGTTGCAGACAATGTAATAGGCCCATGAATGTCACATCAATACTGAACATGTACAGATTTTTTCCTTGTCATTATTCCCTAAACAACACAGCAAAACAACGTTTATATGGCATTTACATTGTACTGGGTATAATAAGTAATCTAGAGAGGATTTAAAGTATATAGAAGGATGTGTATAGGTTATATGCCAATACTACATAAGGGACTTGAACACCAAAGATTTTGGTGTCCACAGTGGTCCAGGAAATAATCTCCTGTAGATACCAAGGGAAAACTGTATTTTGTGTCAAATAATATAATGACAACATGTGCATGTCTGCCTGCTGTGGATCATCTGTGCCTTCAAAGTACAACTGGCTCTTGAACAAGGCAGTTTGAACTGCACAGGTCTTGAGTGGCAAATTTTTTTCAATCTATAATATGGAATACAGTATAGTACAGTAATTTTTTTCCATTAGCTTATTCATTGTAAGAATGCAGTAGATAATGCACACAATATATAAAATATGTGTTAGTCAGCTGTTTGTTATCTGTCAGGCTTCCGGTCTTACGGACAACATAAAACTAAGTTTTAGCACAATCAATGGGTTACATGTGTGGTTTTGACTGTTTAGGGGTCAGCACTCCTAACCTTTGCTTTGTTCAAAGGCCAACTATATTTTGTGGGACATGAACCTTCAGGGTTGAGGTCATTATCATTGTCAGCATCCATCACTTTATTCTTACCACGTACACTAACTGACAGCTAATAAGGTGAAACCAGTATATCAATGTGCATAGTCATATTTGACACAACAGCTCAGGGAGGTAGAAACTTTCATAATCCTGACTTTACAGATTTGGAAACTAAAGTTTAAAATACCCAGGGCCACACAATGGGTGGGAGTGACTCATGTCAGCAGCTCAGATGTTTTAGAGTCCATGATTTCACCACTAAGTTCTGCTACTGTCCCAGAATTTCAGAATTGGGATTTTTTATAATCAAATACAATCGTGTAGAGTTGGTTTGTCCATGATTTCCAGTGTTACCATCATCCCAGAGCTTCAATTTTATTATACGTCATTTATTTGCAAAATACATGCACATAACTAATCAGTTCATTTTCACTTAGATTTGTGTTTACACAATTTAGGACAATAGATTTTTACTCCAATATTATCTTCTATATTTAAACACATCTGTAAAATATCAGCTTGGATAGAGTCATTGAAATGACTGGTGTTTGAAAGCTTATTAAAACAAACAAAAAAGAAATGAAAGGTAAGACCAATGACAAGGTAAAACAGCTCAGTAACATCCTCTTGTTTTATTAAAGTGGGAATGCTTTATGTTTTGAACAAATTTGAAACAGCAATCAAATTAATATAAAGTAGAAGCTATTAGGGATAAGGGAAGAAAGTTTTACTACAAGAAAATCTATTTCATCTCATTCCTGTGTGATGATTTGTAATGTTCTCCTCCAGAAAAATGCAAAAATAGCATTTGGAACTATGTTGTTAGAAATGCACATTTTACTGGTGTAATATATAATTATGGCCTATTGCAGCTTACGCTATTCTTTAAATATTTATCCCTTTGAATAATTGGATTTAGCCGATCTGAATTCATTTGGTGAATACACTATTAATTTTTCATATTTTTTTGATAGCATACCAATCATTCACTTGTCTGGCATCAAGTAAGTGTTAACTGAACAGTATAGAAGTTGATTCCGTTGAATATTTACATCCAAAATAAAATACCCTTTAGAAACTAGGAAAATTCAACCACTCAGTTTTTGTAGCTAAAAATGCATTTGACTGTAGCCTTCTATTTTCCTTCTCCTTCTAGTTGAAAGTAATGGTTAAAAATAAATGAAGACAATATTACATCAAAACCATTCCACAGCTCAAAGAGGTTTAGAGGCTGTTACCATGGTGCCCACTGTGGTGGCTCACCCCTGAATTTGGCATAGCGGCCTCAACAAACTCTGCCTAACTTTTGTTTTCAACAGGAACAGTAAGACTCCAAAGGCCTGTGTTGACAGGTAATGAGATTTAATTCATAAGAGGAGAAAAGAGAGAGAGAGAGAACATATACATATTCATTGCTTAATCAAATAAAATTCTTTCAGAGGATTCTGGGAATTCTCCCCAGTTGCTTCCAAAGCTTCCCTTTGATAGCTGTAAACAAATTACCTTACGAATAACTTCTTAATCAGGGAAGAGAAGCTCTGTTCTCTACTTGATCTTTCCCTTTGGGTGGTCCCAGCCAGAGAGCAGCCGTCTTCCTCCTGATAGCTTGGCTTCTGAAAAGCCATATAGCATTAGGCTGACAGCTGTAGACCCCTTTTTTTGTTAGGATAACAAACATCCTGTGTTGAGGACAGTATCAAGCCAGCTTGCAGTATGCCCAATTAGAGGAGCTAAAATCTCATTTGTTTCACCATGGGAGCCCCCTGAAAGCACACCGTTTTGGCCTCATTACAGTATTTTTAACTTTACAAAAACAATTTCATTATGGAAATTAAAGAAGCTCATTTGGCCTTAGCATGTACGCTGAAGTTAATAAATTCCAGAAGTATTTCAACTACCGCAGCATGGAGTTTTGTCTTCACTTAATCACAGTCAACCCATTGTTCCATTCTCAAAATACGATGGGTCCAAAGAAAATGATCATTTTCATTTGTTGTTTGCTCTACTTTGATGAAAAAGCAAACAAACCTGCAAGAAAAATATTCACTTCCACTGTGCTGGAGTGGAATGAATTTGTAAGATTGTTGTCTTTGTGGATATGTCGATCGTACATTCAAATACATGAACTCGGCATGCTCTGTTTATGTGTAATGTCTAGGAAGGTAACTACAACCCAAAGAATAAAACTGAAATAACATTCTCTGTGCCCTCAGTGCCCATGGGGTTGATGTTCAGCTTTACAGAAAGTGCTAACAATTTTCAGTTATTATTATTTGAAAGGGGAGGAGTTTTTCTGTTTTGGAATTTGAAGCCTTTTGGCATACCAACACACAGGAAAATTAATACAACAGGTGATCAAATGATGATGTGTGGGGTTGAAGCAGGAAAGTTAGAATAGGAGGACCATGAAAAAGGGAGGAGAAACGCAGAGTGGAACAGCCAAAACCAGAGGAATGAACAGTCAAGTCTCAAAAACAAACAGTTTTACAAGATTCTGCCCTGCCACAGGACAGAAAGAGACAGAAAAAAGGAACAAACAGGAGCAGAGTGGCCTGGCTATGCTCAGATGACACACGCCCCTGCCCTAAAAAGGTCTACGTAGGGGCTAGCAGATGGTGTGGTGATTAAGGGTGCTGGACTCCCACGTAGCCAACCATAGTTCAAGTCCTGAACCTGGTGGCTTGCTTTCTCGCTTTCCCACCCCGCACCCCCACACTCCGCCCTCTGTCACTCTGTCCCTGTCTGGACAAATTAAAAAATAAAGTTGAATAAAATAATTATTAAAAAAATAAAAATAAATAAAAAGGTCTGCGTAAAACTGGGAGCATGTATGATTGAGCAACTGGACACATGGAGAGCACCTGATTCTATCCCCATATGCCTTACAAAAGTAGCCTGGTCCTAGATGAAGGCGCTTTTGAGCTGCCTTGTTACAGCCTCTCCAAACTCTCTGGAGTGTGCTGCCCCTTAATACATCTGTGCCTTTCTCTTGCTTCACTGTGTGCTGCCTTCAATTCATATGGCTCCAAGGACCTGATTCTTAGACCATGTACCATCTCTCGCTACAGGGATGGGGATGGTTGGAGTTGAAGCTCCATCTCTAAGCTAATAGCCCTGCAACCGCCAGAGTGATAGAAAGGGTGTACTGGTGACCATTTGCCCTCTGGACTCTGTACTGGGCCACAGAGAATTCAGTCAGTTGCTCTCTGAGAAGCTATAGGCCAAAGCGCATCACATCTATCAATATTTTTCCTTTTCCTCTTCAAACTTCAAATATTCTAGGCAATCTTAATCTTGATCAAGTTGTAATCAATACATTGATGGCATTAAACAAGACCCCTAAGACTGTAATATTGACACTCAGTAAGTGATTTAAAACTTTTTAAAAGTTTATCAGTGTCTCGCATGAGAGAGAGAGAGAGGCCGTCCCAGTGGGGTCTTCAGGTATGTCCCAATCCATCTTTACTTTTAGCCATTTTGAATCAAAGGCATGTTCAGGAAGGTCCTGGGACTCAAACCCAGGAACCTTTCCCATGTGGGTACAGCCATGCCATTACTGCCTCACCGTCTGGCCCCAAAGACTCATAAGTCATGAATTAAAATGTGAAAACATACTTTTCTCCATCCGAAAACAGAAAACGATACATTGAATTGGGGGGGGGGTAGGAAAGAGGGAGAAAACAAAGTTCTATTTATAAGCCAGAGAAAACAACCATCAAGAAACACTGCAATAGTTTAATCTGGAAAATAGCAAATAGTAAGTCATGATTTCATCTTTCTATCACATAGAATTCTGTTTTTGTGATTTTTTTCTCTTGATGACTCCCTCGCTGTTTTCCTTCCTTCCTACTTGCATTCTTATCATCCATCCCCCCACCTTTCATCCCTTCATCCCTCCATCCTTCCATCCTCCCATCCATTCATCTATTTATCTGTCTGTTGGTGGAGCTCAGAACATAATACTTCGGGACCAGCAGTTAGCGTAATGGCTATGTCGCTGGACTCCCACGTAGTTGACAATGGTTCGCGTCCCGGACCTGGTGGCTTAAACTCACGCCAGGCACATGTGTATGCATGCCCAAGATCCCAAGAGGAGAATGAAGGAGAAGGGATTGCGGCGTGGCCATCCCCTTTGGGGGGTGATTTCTCACTTTCTGTCTCTCTGTCTCTCTTTGTCTTTCTGGTGAGCGCACGTGCCCTATAGCAAAAACCTCTCAAAAAAAAAAAAAAGAATATAATACTTCAAAATATAGCACTTTAATGTGCTAATTAAAGAAATAGCCTCAGAGAGGGGTCGGCAGGTGGCATGGTGGTTAAAGTGTTAAGTGTTGGACTCCCACATGGTCCACCACAATTCAAGTCCTGGGCCTGGTGGCTTGAAACTCATGTTGTATGTGTGTGCATACATTCCCTAAATCCCAAGAGGAGCACGGAGGAGAAGGGATTGCCGCACGGCTATTACTGCACGCTCCCCCAGGGTTGGGGGATGATTTCTCTCTTTTCCTCTGTCTCTCTCGGGTGAATGCATGTGCCCTATGGCAAAAACCTAAAAAAAAAAAAAGAGAAAAAGAGAGAGAGAGAGAGAGACAGCCTCTTTTGATACAATGCCATCCCTTTTGCATGTCCTCTGTTTCTTACTCCTCTGTCTCTCTCAAAAGCATAGGGAGAGGCTTTTATTTGATGTTCCCTTATCTACCTACAGACTGGGTCCACAAAAGAACACAATTGCCTTCAGTCTTCAGTCTTCTTCCTGAACTTTCATTAACCAAGAAAGATTGAACTCATATTGCAGAGAAAAAGACTGAAATCAAACACTTCACCTACTAGATCACTGTTCTTCAAGCCAATTAATTTCTCCTAAAAATAATTTACTACCCCTCTAAAATTGCCTACAACTCTCACATTTCCCACTCTCCTAGGGAGAGAGTATTTTTTTGCTCTAGGGTACATGCACTCACTGGAGAGAGACAGAAGGCTGGGGAGAGAGTGAGAAATCACCCCCTGGGGGGAATGGCCATACTGCAATTCCTTCTACTCCATTCTCCTTTGAGGATTTTGGGCACATGTACACATGCGCCTAGCGTATTTTTGAAGCTACCAGGTCTGGGGCTCTAACAGTGGAGTGGGCCATATGAAATCCAGCTGCCTTAGTCTCCATGCCACTTGTTGACCCCATGTGACCTGCCTTTGATTCTCACACTTAGTAAATGATGGCACTGCTTAAACACGTTAATAAATTTGTTCATGGCTTTTCTCCTATTAATCTGTCTATTGCCAATTCATTTTGGCATACTTAGGCCTAGACCTTCAGAGTAGGAGGCAAATTATCTAGCATCCATTCAACTCTCTTTCTCTATCTGAAATAGTTAAAGGGTTACGAATAATGCTCTCTATAACAGTTTATCTTGCTGGATTTTATCCATGAGTGATGTTTATTTGATACCTCATCGGCAGAGACATAAAAGACTTCATAGGCCAATTATAAACCTGGGTGAGATTGGTTTCATTATCAGATGGCAGCTATCATCTTTAAGGACAACTACTGGGTCATCAGAAAAGTCTTGATACATTTTTGCATAGAAAAACAGAAAAATAAATCATGACTTTTCCGATGACCCAGTATGTTGCTTCATGGTAGACAGTTCAATGTCTCCAAAAACATTATTGGCAATTTAAAAAAAAAATAAAACATCCAAATTTTTTTTAGGATTATTTTATTTAGATTTATTTATTTTATTTATTGAATTTATTAATTTGACCAGAGCGGGACAGAGAGAGAAAGAGAGAAGGTAAGAAAGCAAACCGTCAGGACCGGGACTCGAACTGTGCTCATGTGGGAGTCCAATGCCCTTAACCACCGCACCACCTGCTGGCCCCCATTACCGGCAATTTTAGCTAAATATTCATAATCTTTCTTTCATTCTCAGAAATAATGAGCAGCAATCTGTAACAGTGGAAATATTGGGTTGTTGGAAAAGTCATAACATATTTTTCCAGTAAAAATGTATCATGACTTTTCCGACGACCCAATATTACAAGATCTGAAGTAGGAAGGCTTGATATCTGATCTTGATTTGAATGTTAGTTAATTATTGCTGTATGGAATATTACACCAAAAGTTAGTGGCTTAAGTAACCGGAAACATCTATTACCTTACGCCATCTCTTCAGGTCAGAAACTCAGGAGAGACTTACAAGGATGGTTCTGTGATATTAGTTTGTTAGGGATGCCACAACAGAGCACCACATGCTAGTAGCTTATGGCAACAGAAATGTATTGTTTCACAATTCCGGAAATTAGATAGCCGAAATTAAGGTGTTTGCAGGGCCATGCTCCCTCTAAAACCTATAAGAATTCTTTCATGCCTTTTCTAGATTCTGGTGTTTGCCAATGATCTTTGTGATTTCAAAGATGCACATTCTAGGCCAGCAGGTGATGTGGTGGTTAAGGTACTGGATTGCCACATGGCTGACCATAGTTCAAATCCTGCACCCGAAGAACCAGCGGCCTAAAAAACTATGCCAAGTGTGTGGGGTGCATGCCAAAAAGCCTGAGAAGAGAATGGAGGAGAACAAATTTTAGCATGGCCATCCATCTGGGGTGTGTGTGTGTGTGTGTGTGTGTGTGTGAGATTTTTCACTTTCCCTCTCTGTCTCTCTCTAGTGAGCACATGTGCCCTATGGCAAAATCTAAAAGCAAAGATGTACATTTCAATCTCTGCTTCTGTTGTCTATTGTCACATGGCTATCTTCTCTCAATGTCTCCACATCAGCTTCCCTCTACGTGTGTCTTTCTCTGTGTCTAAATTGCCCCAGTGATATTGAGTCAGAGTCCACCTAATAACCTCATTTTAACCTGATTACATCTGCGAAGACCCTATTTCCAAAGGAGGTCACAGTTTTGGATACCCAGTGTCAGGACTTCAAGTATCTTTTTTTTTTGAATGGCAGGATGGGAGGAGCACACCAAAACCCGTAACAGGAGTCTTTTACGAAGTTGCAGTTAAGATGTTGGCTTGACTTCTGTCATCTGAAGGCTTTAATGTGGCTAGAAAATCTGCTTTCTAGTGGCTTATTCATATGACTGGTATATTTATGTGACTGGCTGATATTGGTTGCAGCAAGAGGCTTCGGGTTTTCTCATGTGACCTCCCCACTGTCACATATACCATAACTAATTTTAATTTTAATGGCAGTGTCCTCTGATACTTGGTTTCTGTAAGGGAGAAATTGTTTCTTTTCTCGCCCATTCCTAGGTTCTGACTGAGTTCCTGTAACAAAGGACAGATAACTGGAGAAAAATGTAAATTTATTCAATGTAAGTTTTATGTATTTTTCCAGTAAAAATGTATCATGACTTTTCCGACGACCCAATATTACAAGATCTGAAGTAGGAAGGCTTGATATCTGATCTTGATTTGAATGTTAGTTAATTATTGCTGTATGGAATATTACACCAAAAGTTAGTGGCTTAAGTAACCGGAAACATCTATTACCTTACGCCATCTCTTCAGGTCAGAAACTCAGGAGAGACTTACAAGGATGGTTCTGTGATATTAGTTTGTTAGGGATGCCACAACAGAGCACCACATGCTAGTAGCTTATGGCAACAGAAATGTATTGTTTCACAATTCCGGAAATTAGATAGCCGAAATTAAGGTGTTTGCAGGGCCATGCTCCCTCTAAAACCTATAAGAATTCTTTCATGCCTTTTCTAGATTCTGGTGTTTGCCAATGATCTTTGTGATTTCAAAGATGCACATTCTAGGCCAGCAGGTGATGTGGTGGTTAAGGTACTGGATTGCCACATGGCTGACCATAGTTCAAATCCTGCACCCGAAGAACCTGCGGCCTAAAAAACTATGCCAAGTGTGTGGGGTGCATGCCAAAAAGCCTGAGAAGAGAATGGAGGAGAACAAATTTTAGCATGGCCATCCATCTGGGGTGTGTGTGTGTGTGTGTGTGTGTGTGTGAGATTTTTCACTTTCCCTCTCTGTCTCTCTCTAGTGAGCACATGTGCCCTATGGCAAAATCTAAAAGCAAAGATGTACATTTCAATCTCTGCTTCTGTTGTCTATTGTCACATGGCTATCTTCTCTCAATGTCTCCACATCAGCTTCCCTCTACGTGTGTCTTTCTCTGTGTCTAAATTGCCCCAGTGATATTGAGTCAGAGTCCACCTAATAACCTCATTTTAACCTGATTACATCTGCGAAGACCCTATTTCCAAAGGAGGTCACAGTTTTGGATACCCAGTGTCAGGACTTCAAGTATCTTTTTTTTTTGAATGGCAGGATGGGAGGAGCACACCAAAACCCGTAACAGGAGTCTTTTACGAAGTTGCAGTTAAGATGTTGGCTTGACTTCTGTCATCTGAAGGCTTTAATGTGGCTAGAAAATCTGCTTTCTAGTGGCTTATTCATATGACTGGTATATTTATGTGACTGGCTGATATTGGTTGCAGCAAGAGGCTTCGGGTTTTCTCATGTGACCTCCCCACTGTCACATATACCATAACTAATTTTAATTTTAATGGCAGTGTCCTCTGATACTTGGTTTCTGTAAGGGAGAAATTGTTTCTTTTCTCGCCCATTCCTAGGTTCTGACTGAGTTCCTGTAACAAAGGACAGATAACTGGAGAAAAATGTAAATTTATTCAATGTAAGTTTTATGTGAAACAGGAACCTATGTAAATAAAGACTTGAGGAAACGGGGCAACTTGTGTATTTTTTTAAGCTAGATTTGACAAAGAAGTGGATAGTTGTGTAAAAGTATTATTGAACAAAGGGGATATGATACAGTGATAAAAAGCTGCAGGGAATTTAGCAAGGACTGTTTGTTCAGAGTCTTCTCTTTGTCTATTTCCAGGTCTAAGAATGTTCCTTTCCCTCGGGTACAGGGTGGGCAACTTTTGAATGAGGTTTTTATTACCTGCTCAGGAGAGAACAGAAAGAAAAGGTAAAATGAGAGAGACATTTCTGCTTCTACAGTTTTCCTCAATGCCAAGGTGCCATATTTTGGGTTAGTGTTTCTGAGCTCCAATACTTTTAGTACCGCGCTCCCTACTTTTCCTGGTGGGTTTTTATAGTTTTCCAGTTGCTAGAAATTGGGAGCCCCCACCTCCCAGGTACCAACAAGGTTGCAGAATCTTTGAAGGCAAAGACTTTGTCTGCTGCTTTTACCACAGTACCACTGTCACCAAAGCCTATGTTTCTACTTATTAGGAACTCAATACAAATTTAATGTATGAATGAATGAAGGATTAAGAGCGGT